>NC_084618.1:67331234-67351234 GCF_033978795.1 Nerophis ophidion
CACATTTTGGTGTAAAAAGTTAAGATAAAGGTGAAGTTATAACACTGAAAAAGGAAGAGCTGCTTTAACACCTGGCTAACATCCCTCCACAGTGTTTTAGCTACTTCTAAATCACTAATCCTGGTCTCCATGGCGACAAATAAAGTTTTTTACAGGTAACATAATCACTGGAGGACGAGGACTAGCTAAACATGCTTCACTACACAGCGCAGGAAGATACAAGAGCTCACCACCATCACAATGTAAACAAACACCATGGGTGGATCTACACCTGACATCCACTGTAATGATACCAAGTACAGGAGTGTATCTAGTCGATACTACTAGGATAACCTCGACATATTTTGGCTTTACAACATCCATGCATCCATCCATTTTTTACCACTTGTCCCTTTCAGGGTCACAGGGGGTGCTGGAGCCTATCTCAGCTGCATTCGGGTGGAAGGCGGGATACACCCTGGACAAGTCACCACCTCATCACAGATAGACAATGTTCATGTCTTCTTTTGTTTTAAAAAAGTTCATATGATGTTTATAAAGTCAGTAAATACATGAGGACTTTGAATATGACCAATGTATGATCCTGGAACTACTTGGTATCCACATGATCCATACCTGAATGTGTGGTATCATCCAAAACAAATGTCATGTATCAAAGAAGAGAAGAATAAGTGATTATTACATTTGAACAGAAGTGTAGATAGAACATGTTAGAACAGAAAACAGGACGACACCTACCCTTTACATCAGTATTTCTTAAACATGTTATTTGTTTATTAAGTATTATATTTTGTTGTAGCTGAGATAGGCGCCAGCACCC
Organism: Nerophis ophidion; assembly: GCF_033978795.1. Classification (NCBI taxonomy): domain Eukaryota; kingdom Metazoa; phylum Chordata; class Actinopteri; order Syngnathiformes; family Syngnathidae; genus Nerophis; species Nerophis ophidion. The sequence continues at coordinate 67,332,055 of NC_084618.1, forward strand.
CCTGCGGCCCCAAAAGGGAATAAGCGGTAGAAAATGGATGGATGATGGATGTATGATCCTGTATGATCCACACCTAAATATGTTGTATCGTCCACAACTAATGTCAAGTATCAAAGAAGAGAAGAATAAGTGATTATTACATTTGAACAGAAGTGTAGATAGAGCATGTTAAAACAGAAAACAGGGCGACACCTACCCTTTACATCAGTATTTCTTAAACATATTATTATTGGTTTATTAGGTATTATATTTTATTGTATGATCCTCTAACTACTTGGTATCGACATGATCCATAGCTAAAAGTCTGGTATCATTGAAAACTAATGTCAAGTATCAAAGAAGAGAATTATTATATTTGAAAGAAGTGTAGATAGAGCATGTTAGAACAGAAAACAGGGCGACACCTACCCTTTACATCAGTATTTCTTAAACATGTTATTTGTTTATTAAGTATTATATTTTATTGTATGATCCTGTATGATCCACACCTAAATATGTGGTATCATCCAAAACTAATGTCAAGTATCAAAGAAGAGAAGAATAAGTGATTATTACATTTGAACAGAAGTGTAGATAGAACATGTCAGAACAGAAAACAGGGCGACACCTATCCTTTACATCAGTATTTCTTAAACATATTATTATTGGTTTATTAGGTATTATATTTTATTGTATGATCCTGGAACTACTTGGTATCGACATGATCCATACCCAAATGTGTGGTATCATCCAAAACTAATGTCAAGTATCAAAGAAGAGAAGAATAAGTGATTATTACATTTGAACAGAAGTGTAGATAGAACATGTCAGAACAGAAAATAAGCAGATATTAACAATACATGAACAAGCAGATTATTAATGCATTTTTACAGTTTGTCCCTCATAATGTGTATAAAATAATAGGTGTATAAATGACACAATATGTTACTAATTAGGAGTCTTTGTTTGTTTACTTCCTACTAAAAGACAAGTTGTCTAGTATGTTCAACATTTGATTGAAGGACTAAATGACAATAATAAACATATCTTTCATCTACACTAACATTGTTTGTACAATAAAGACATTGTTTGTGCTCCCTTTTATTTGGAAAAGTAACAAAAAGTATGGAAATCATTTTAGCACTGGTACATAAATATTGATGTATACATACATACATACATACATATATATATATATATATATATATATATATATATATACACACATATATATATATATATATATATATATATATAATATATATATATATATATATATATATATATATACACACACAGGACTGTCTCAGAGAATTAGAATATTGTAATAAAGTCCTTTATTTTCTGTAATACAACTAAAATCATGAACATGTCATATATTCTGGATTCATTACACATCAACTGAAATATTGCACGCCTTTTATTATTTTAATATTGCTGATTATGTCATACAGCTTAAGAAAACTGAAAAATCCTATCTCAAAAAATTAGAATATTTCCTCAAACCAAGTAGAAAAGCTGTATGACATAATCAGCAATATTAAAATAATAAAAGGCGTGCAATATTTCAGTTGATGTGTAATGAATGCAGAATGTATGACATGTTCATGATTTTAGTTGCATTACAGAAAATAAAGGACTTTATCACAATATTCTAATTTCCTGAGACAGTCCTGTGTGTGTGTATATATATATATGTGTGTATATATATATATATATATATATATATATATATATACACACATATATATATATATATATATATATATGTGTGTATATATATATATATATATATATATATATATATATATATATATACACACATATATATATATATATATATATATATATATATATATATATATATATATATATATATATATATATACACACATATATATAATATATATATAAAATGGTCCCTAGATGTGAGTGTGAATGTTGTCTGTCTGTCTGTGTTGGCCCCGTGATTATTAGGCGGTGACTTGTCCAGGGTGTACCCCACCTTCTGCCTGAATGTAGCTGAGATAGGCTCCAGCACTCCCTGCGACCCCAAAAAAGGGACAAGTGGTAAAAAATGTATATATATATATTTATATATACATGTATGTACACACACATACATTCACATATGTACATATACACATACACATACAAATATATATATATATACATATGTGTATGTGAGTACTTATATATGTACATATATACATAGATATTTAATAGTTGATATTTAATAATATATATTATTACTAGCATGAATCACGTAAAGTATTATTTCCATAAATCTGACCTGTGACCTCTCTCTTCCTCTTGTTGGCGCTCTTCTTGTCGGAGTCGGCCGACGTCCCGCTCTGGGGTGAGTACTCCCCCTCGGGGCCCCCGGGGGCGGCCCCCCCCACACTGTCCATCTGGGGCCCCGCCACCTCCAGGCCGGCGGCGGGCGGGCAGGCCTCAGGGGCCCGGGCCCTGCTCTGGCAGGGGTTGAAGTGCCAGTCGGGCCTCTGGTAGGCGCCCGGGCTGTCCTGGTAGAGTCTGTCGTCTCTCGGGTAGGCGGCGTGCGGCACCAGGCAGGAGCCCGAGAAGTCCGTGTAGGCCAGGAAGTCAGGCTTCTGGTGCAGGGAGAAGGGGGCCTGCTGGTAGGGCGACTGCAGGCTGGGGCCCGCCGGGCTCCTCATGCACCCCCAGATGGGGCTGCCAGGGTGGGTGCCCCTCATGCAGCTGCTGGCCGGCTGCTCCATGACACCACTTACGAGGAGGAGGATGGAGGTCGATGAAGGTCGATGATCATCAGCGTGAGGAGGAGGATGGACGCCCGCTGCCACCCCCTGGCTCCTGGTCCTGGTCCTGGTCTTGGTCTTGGTCCTGTTCCTGGTCCCGTTCCTGGTCCTGTTCCTGGTCCTGTTCCAGGTCTTGGTCCTGTTCCTGGTCCTGGCCCTGGTCCTGGTCCTGGTCCTGGTCCTTGTCCTTGTCCTGGTCCTTGTCCCCACAGCGTGCGTAAACAAGCTGGCTGAGTGCTGGACTCACTGGTCGGCTGACTCTTTTCACATCCTCCAGGAGCCTCCTCCTCCTCCTCTTAGGTGGGGAAGACTTGAGGGGCTGTAAGGCGAGCCCTGAGGGGGCGGGGCCAGCCACATGTTGCAGTAGCCCTGAGGGGGCGGGGCCAGCCACATGTTGCAGTAGCCCTGAGGGGGCGGGGCCAGCCACATGTTGCAGTAGCATCATCACGCCGGGAAATGTGAGATGTAATGCTCTTTCCAGACGCCGCCATTTTAAAGAGGGACTCTGTCTGCCCGCTGCTTTCTGACACCTGGTCCTCAAGAAGTCTTCTTCTGCTGCACCTGGACTGGACCTCCTCAGCTCTGGAATGTCAGGGCCATAACTCAGCAACACAAAGTCTCATTCAGGACGCTTCCTCTCGCTCTCCTTGGCCGCCGCCACATGTTGCCCGGCCAAAACACTCCATCCGTCACGCCCTCCGCCCTCCACCCTCCACCCTCCACCCTCCACCCTCCACCCTCCGCCCTCCACCCGGGTGCACGCTGCAAGAAGACACTGTGAAACTGACATCTCCAAAGTCCTGCTTTTAAATGCCCCCCCCCGCCTTTTACAAAGATAAAAACATCAATCCAATAGCACTTCCAATGCTAAGGCTAATAGGAGCTAGCGGCTACACGAGCACACAACAGCACACAAACTGCACCTCATTCATCAAACATGTAAACAACATCCATCAAACATCACACTTCTCAATGTAAACAACATCCATCAAACATGTAAACAACATCCATCAAACATCACACTTCTCAGTGTAAACAACATCCATCAAACATCACACTTCTCAGTGTAAACAACATCCATCAAACATGTAAACAACATCCATCAAACATCACACTTCTCAGTGTAAACAACATCCATCAAACATCACACTTCTCAATGTAAACAACATCCATCAAACATGTAAACAACATCCATCAAACATCACACTTCTCAGTGTAAACAACATCCATCAAACATGTAAACAACATCCATCAAACATGTAAACAACATCCATCAAACATCACACTTCTCAGTGTAAACAACATCCATCAAACATCACACTTCTCAGTGTAAACAACATCCATCAAACATGTAAACAACATCCATCAAACATCACACTTCTCAGTGTAAACAACATCCATCAAACATGTAAACAACATCCATCAAACATGTAAACAACATCCATCAAACATCACACTTCTCAGTGTAAACAACATCCATCAAACATCACACTTCTCAGTGTAAACAACATCCATCAAACATGTAAACAACATCCATCAAACATCACACTTCTCAGTGTAAACAACATCCATCAAACATGTAAACAACATCCATCAAACATCACACTTCTCAGTGTAAACAACATCTAATAGTCATCACTGACTCCAAGTCTCCAAGGCAGGATTAGAAAGTATTCAGGAACAAACGTGTCCGCATCTTTCATTTTTACTGCGCCATCAATTATTGTCACCACTAAAATAATAATAATAAAAATAATAATAATTACACCCATAAATTCCACAAACAAAACAATATTTCAGCAACTAGAAAACTGACGACACTTTCCAGGCGTGACAATCAAACAACTGCAAGCTAGAAGCTTTTTCTTCAGTTTGTGAAACATTTTTTTTAAGTTTATGAAACAAGTTTTTTAAACAATTTAGAGTTCCTAAAACATTTTTTGCAGTTGGTGAAGTTTTTGCAGTCTTTTCCCTCCCTCCATCTTAAGTCCACTCCACTTCAACCTAAGTCCACTTCACTTCAACCTAAGTCCACTTCACTTCAACCTAAGTCCACTTCAACCTAAGTCCACTCCACTTCAACCTAAGTCCACTTCACTTCAACCTAAGTCCACTTCAACCTAAGTCCACTTCACTTCAACCTAAGTCCACTTCACTTCAACCTAAGTCCACTTCAACCTAAGTCCACTCCACTTCAACCTAAGTCCACTTCACTTCAACCTAAGTCCACTTCACTTCAACCTAAGTCCACTTCAACCTAAGTCCACTTCAACATTAGTCCACTCCACTTCAACCTAAGTCCACTTCACTTCAACCTAAGTCCACTTCAACCTAAGTCCACTCCACTTCAACCTAAGTCCACTTCACTTCAACCTAAGTCCACTTCACTTCAACCTAAGTCCACTTCAACCTAAGTCCACTTCACTTCAACCTAAGTCCACTCCACTTCAACCTAAGTCCACTTCAACCTAAGTCCACTTCAACCTAAGTCCACTTCACTTCAACCTAAGTCCACTCCACTTCAACCTAAGTCCACTTCAACCTAAGTCCACTCTACTTCAACCTAAGTCCACTTCAACATTAGTCCACTCCACTTCAACCTAAGTCCACTTCACTTCAACCTAAGTCCACTTCAACCTAAGTCCACTTCACTTCAACCTAAGTCCACTCCACTTCAACCTAAGTCCACTTCAACCTAAGTCCACTTCAACCTAAGTCCACTTCACTTCAACCTAAGTCCACTCCACTTCAACCTAAGTCCACTTCAACCTAAGTCCACTCTACTTCAACCTAAGTCCACTTCAACATTAGTCCACTTCACTTCAACCTAAGTCCACTCCACTTCAACCTAAGTCCACTCCACTTCAACATTAGTCCACTCCACTTCAACCTAAGTCCACTTCAACATTAGTCCACTTCAACCTAAGTCCACTCCACTTCAACCTAAGTCCACTTCAACCTAAGTCCACTTCAACCTAAGTCCACTCCACTTCAACCTAAGTCCACTCCACTTCAACATTAGTCCACTCCACTTCAACCTAAGTCCACTTCAACATTAGTCCACTTCAACCTAAGTCCACTCCACTTCAACCTAAGTCCACTTCAACCTAAGTCCACTTCAACCTAAGTCCACTTCACTTCAACCTAAGTCCACTTCAACCTAAGTCCACTTCACTTCAACCTAAGTCCACTTCACTTCAACCTAAGTCCACTCCACTTCAACCTAAGTCCACTTCAACATTAGTCCACTCCACTTCAACATTAGTCCACTCCACTTCAACCTAAGTCCACTTCAACGTTAGTCCACTTCAACCTAAGTCCACTCCACTTCAACCTAAGTCCACTTCAACCTAAGTCCACTTCACTTCAACCTAAGTCCACTTCAACCTAAGTCCACTCCACTTCAACATTAGTCCACTCCACTTCAACCTAAGTCCACTTCAACCTAAGTCCACTTCAACCTAAGTCCACTCCACTTCAACATAAGTCCACTCCACTTCAACCTAAGTCCACTCCACTTCAACCTAAGTCCACTTCAACCTAAGTCCACTCCACTTCAACCTAAGTCCACTCCACTTCAACCTAAGTCCACTTCAACCTAAGTCCACTTCAACCTAAGTCCACTCCACTTCAACCTAAGTCCACTCCACTTCAACATTAGTCCACTCCACTTCAACCTAAGTCCACTTCAACATTAGTCCACTTCAACCTAAGTCCACTCCACTTCAACCTAAGTCCACTTCAACCTAAGTCCACTTCAACCTAAGTCCACTTCACTTCAACCTAAGTCCACTTCAACCTAAGTCCACTTCACTTCAACCTAAGTCCACTTCACTTCAACCTAAGTCCACTCCACTTCAACCTAAGTCCACTTCAACATTAGTCCACTCCACTTCAACATTAGTCCACTCCACTTCAACCTAAGTCCACTTCAACGTTAGTCCACTTCAACCTAAGTCCACTCCACTTCAACCTAAGTCCACTTCAACCTAAGTCCACTTCACTTCAACCTAAGTCCACTTCAACCTAAGTCCACTCCACTTCAACATTAGTCCACTCCACTTCAACCTAAGTCCACTTCAACCTAAGTCCACTTCAACCTAAGTCCACTCCACTTCAACATAAGTCCACTCCACTTCAACCTAAGTCCACTCCACTTCAACCTAAGTCCACTTCAACCTAAGTCCACTCCACTTCAACCTAAGTCCACTTCACTTCAACCTAAGTCCACTTCAACCTAAGTCCACTCCACTTCAACATTAGTCCACTCCACTTCAACCTAAGTCCACTTCAACCTAAGTCCACTCCACTTCAACCTAAGTCCACTTCACTTCAACCTAAGTCCACTTCAACCTAAGTCCACTTCACTTCAACCTAAGTCCACTTCAACCTAAGTCCACTTCAACCTAAGTCCACTTCACTTCAACCTAAGTCCACTTCACTTCAACCTAAGTCCACTCCACTTCAACATTAGTCCACTCCACTTCAACCTAAGTCCACTCCACTTCAACATTAGTCCACTTCAACCTAAGTCCACTCCACTTCAACCTAAGTCCACTTCACTTCAACCTAAGTCCACTCCACTTCAACATTAGTCCACTTCAACCTAAGTCCACTCCACTTCAACCTAAGTCCACTTCACTTCAACCTAAGTCCACTCCACTTCAACATTAGTCCACTTCAACCTAAGTCCACTCCACTTCAACCTAAGTCCACTTCACTTCAACCTAAGTCCACTCCACTTCAACATTAGTCCACTTCAACCTAAGTCCACTTCACTTCAACCTAAGTCCACTTCACTTCAACCTAAGTCCACTTCACTTCAACCTAAGTCCACTTCACTTCAACCTAAGTCCACTCCACTTCAACCTAAGTCCACTCCACTTCAACATTAGTCCACTCCACTTCAACCTAAGTCCACTCCACTTCAACCTAAGTCCACTCCACTTCAACCTAAGTCCACTCCACTTCAACCTAAGTCCACTCCACTTCAACCTAAGTCCACTCCACTTCAACCTAAGTCCACTCCACTTCAACCTAAGTCCACTCCACTTCAACCTAAGTCTGCTTTAGAGGTGTATTAATCAATATTAGTATTTTGCCTCGCTACTATTGTTATGTCTCCAACTTCCACACCATTAAGTCCATCAAGTATTTCAAAGTCCTTCTGGTATTGATCCCGACTTGTGATTAAGGGCTGTGTAAATAAAGTTTGATTGATTGATTGATTTGGTATAAATAGAGTTTGATTGATTGATTGATTTGGTATGGGATCACTGACAGTATCGGCCAATACTTGAGGCTCCAAGATCAGTTCGATACTGGAAGTGAAAAGGTTCAAGTTCAAGTAATACAAAACATAAAACTACTCAAATAGAATTTGAAAATCCAAGAAAATATTTGAAAGACTTGGTCTTCATTTGTTTAAATACATTCATTTATTTATTTTTTTTACTTTGCCTCTTATGACTCTCAGAAAGACAATTTTAGAGAAGAAATACAACCTTAAAAATGATTTTAGGATTTTTAAACATATACCTTTTTACCTTTTAAATTCCTTCCTGTTCTTTCTTTACAATTTAAATCAATGTTCAAGTATCTTTTTTTTTTATTGTAAAGAATAATAAATACATTTGAATTGAATTCTTCATTTTAGCTTCTGTTTTTTCGACAAAGAATATTTCTTAAATATTTCTTAAAACTTATTATGATTAAAATTAAAAAAAATATTCTGGCCAATCTAGAAAATCTGTACAATCAAATTTAAATCTTATTTCAAAGTCTTTTGAATTTCTTTTACATTTTTTGTTCTGGAAATTTTAGAAGAAATAATGATTTGTCTTTGTTAGAAATATAGCTTGGTCCAATTTGTTATATATTCTAACAAAGTGCAGATTGGATTTTAACATATTTAAAACATGTCATCAAAATTCTAAAATTAATCTTAATCAGTAAAAATTACTAATGATGTTCCATAAATTCTTTTTGTAGTTTTTTTCAAAAAGATTCAAATTAGCTAGTTTTTGTCTTCATTTTTTTCAGTTGAATTTTGAAATTTAAAGAGTCGAAATTGAAGATAAGCTATGTTTCAAAATTTAATTGTAATTTTTTTCCTGTTTTCTCCTCTTTTAAACCGTTCAATTAAGTGTTTTTTTTCATCATTTATTCTCTACAAAAAACCTTCCGTAAAAGGAAAAACTATTTTTTATATATATATATAGATGTATTTATTAAAGTTAAATTGAGCAAAATGACCATTTCTGGCAATTTATGTAAGTGTGTATCAAACTGGTAGCCCTTGGCATTAATCAGCAGCCAAGAAGTAGATCTTGCTTTCAAAAAGGTTGCTGACCCCTGATATAAATGTACTAAAATAATGACTATTTGTCAACACACACTAAAGGTTAGGGTTAGGGTTCATCTTCTACTAATGATGTCATGTTGCACAAGTGATGTCATCTTCCACTAATGATGTCATGTTGCACAAGTGATGTCATCTTCTACTAATGATGTCATGTTGCACAAGTGATGTCATGTTCTACTAATGATGTCATGTCGTACAAATGATGTCATGCTGTACTAATGATGTCATGTTGTACTAATGATGTCATCTTCTACTAATGATGTCATGTTGTACAAATGATGTCATGCTGTACTAATGATGTCATGTTGTGCAAGTGATGTCATCTTCTACTAATGATGTCATGTTTTACACGTGATGTCATCTTCTACTAATGATGTCATGTTCAACTAATATGGTGTCATTTTCTACTAACGATGTCATCATCTACTAATGATGTCATGTTCAACTAATATGGTGTCATCTTCTACTAACGATGTCATCTTCTACTAATGATGTAATGTTCTACTAATAATGTCATCTTCTACTAATGATGTCATGTTGTACAAGTGATGTCATCTTCTACTAATGATGTCATGTTCAACTAATGATGTCATCTTCTACTAATAATGTCATGTTGTACTAATGATGTCATGTTGTACTAATAATGTCATGTTGTACAAGTGATGTAATGTTCTACTAATATGGTGTCATCTTCTACCAACGATGTCATCTTCTACTAATGATGTCATGTTCTACTAATGATGTCATGTTGTACAAGTGATGTCATGTTGTACAAGTGATGTAATGTTCTACTAATATGGTGTCATCTTCTACTAATGATGTCATGTTGTACTAATGATGTCATGTTGTACTAATGATGTCATGTTCAACTAACATGGTGTCATCTTCTACTAATGATGTCATGTTGTACAAATGATGTCATCTTCTACTAATGATGTCATGTTGTGCAAGTGATGTCATCTTCTACTAATGACGTCATGTTTTACAAGTGATGTCATCTTCTACTAATGATGTCATGTTTTACACGTGATGTCATCATCTACTAATGATGTCATGTTCAACTAATATGGTGTCATCTTCTACTAACGATGTCATCTTCTACTTATGATGTCATCATCTACTAATGATGTCATGTTGTACTAATGATGTCATGTTGTGCAAGTGATGTCATCTTCTACTAATGATGTCATGTTTTACAAGTGATGTCATCTTCTACTAATGATGTCATGTTCTACTAATGATGTCATGTTCTGCTAATGATGTCATCTTCTACTTATGATGTCATCTTCTACTAATGATGTCATGTTGTACTAATGATGTCATGTTGTACTAATGATGTCATGTTGTACAAGTGATGTAATGTTCTACTAATATGTCATGTTCTACTAATAATGTCATGTTGTACTAATGATGTCATGTTGTACTAATGATGTCATGTTGTACTAATGATGTCATGTTGTACTAATGATGTCATGTTGTACTAATGATGTCATGTTGTACTAATGATGTCATGTTCTACTAATGATGTCATGTTGTAAAAGTGATGTAATGTTCTACTAATATGGTGTCATGTTCTACTAATAATGTCATGTTGTACTAATGATGTCATGTTGTACTAATGATGTCATGTTGTACTAATGATGTCATGTTGTACTAATGATGTCATGTTGTACTAATGATGTCATGTTCTACTAATGATGTCATGTTGTAAAAGTGATGTAATGTTCTACTAATATGGTGTCATGTTCTACTAATAATGTCATGTTGTACTAATGATGTCATGTTGTACTAATGATGTCATGTTGTACTAATGATGTCATGTTGTACTAATGATGTCATGTTGTACTAATGATGTCATGTTGTACTAATGATGTCATGTTCTACTAATGATGTCATGTTGTAAAAGTGATGTAATGTTCTACTAATATGGTGTCATGTTCTACTAATAATGTCATGTTGTACTAATGATGTCATGTTGTACTAATGATGTCATGTTGTACTAATGATGTCATGTTGTACTAATGATGTCATGTTCTACTAATGATGTCATGTTGTACTAATGATGTCATGTTGTACAAGTGATTTCATGTTGTACAGGTGATGTCATGTTGTACTAATGATGTCATGTTGTACTAATGATGTCATGTTGTAAAAGTGATGTAATGTTCTACTAATATGGTGTCATCTTCTACTAATGATGTCATCCTCTACTAATGATGTCATGTTCTACCAATGATGTCATGTTGTACTAATGATGTCATGTTGTACAAGTGATGTCATGTTGTACTAATGATGTCATGTTGTACTAATGATGTCATGTTGTACTAATGATGTCATGTTGTACAAGTGATGTAATGTTCTACTAATATGATGTCATGTTCTACTAATAATGTCATGTTGTACTAATGATGTCATGTTGTACTAATGATGTCATGTTGTACTAATGATGTCATGTTGTACTAATGATGTCATGTTGTACTAATGATGTCATGTTCTACTAATGATGTCATGTTGTAAAAGTGATGTAATGTTCTACTAATATGGTGTCATCTTCTACTAATGATGTCATCCTCTACTAATGATGTCATGTTGTACTAATGATGTCATGTTGTACTAATGATGTCATGTTGTACTAATGATGTCATGTTGTACTAATGATGTCATGTTCTACTAATGATGTCATGTTGTACTAATGATGTCATGTTGTACAAGTGATTTCATGTTGTACAGGTGATGTCATGTTGTACTAATGATGTCATGTTGTAAAAGTGATGTAATGTTCTACTAATATGGTGTCATCTTCTACTAATGATGTCATCCTCTACTAATGATGTCATGTTCTACCAATGATGTCATGTTGTACTAATGATGTCATGTTGTACAAGTGATGTCATGTTGTACTAATGATGTCATGTTGTACTAATGATGTCATGTTGTAAAAGTGATGTAATGTTCTACTAATATGGTGTCATCTTCTACTAATGATGTCATCCTCTACTAATGATGTCATGTTCTACTAATGATGTCATGTTGTACAAGTGATGTCATCTTCTACTAATGATGTCATGTTGTACTAATGATGTCATGTTCTACTAATGATGTCATGTTGTACTAATGATGTCATGTTGTACTAATGATGTCATGTTCTACTAATGATGTCATGTTGTACAAGTGATGTCATGTTGTACAAGTGATGTCATGTTGTACTAATGATGTCATGTTGTAGTAATGATGTCATGTACTAATGATGTCATGTTCTACAAGTGATGTCATGTTGTACAAGTGATGTCATCTTCTACTAATGATGTCATGTTGTACTAATGATGTCATGTTGCACAAGTGATGTCATGTTGTACAAGTGATGTCATGTTGTACTAATGATGTCATGTTGTACTAATGATGTCATGTTCTACTAATGATGTCATGTTGTACTAATGATGTCATGTTGTACTAATGATGTCATGTTCTACTAATGATGTCATGTTGTACTAATGATGTCATGTTGCACAAGTGATGTCATGTTGTACAAGTGATGTCATGTTGATGATGAAGATGGCGGCGCCCGGACGGGCTGCGCTCTCGAGGAGCTCTTGCTAAAGATGGAACATTTGGCAGAAATACCGGACAATTCCACAGACTTTATGGCTGGCTCACATCGTGGTCACTCCGTGATCACGTACGACCGCCAGACACTTCTGGATATGGACATATTGGGCCGTTTTGGACTGATAGACGCTTGCGTGCTAGACTTGCTAACTAGCATGGGAATACATCGGCGGCTACATCCAGCGGCCTGTGAAGCAGGGGAGTCTAGTAGCAGCGGGGGCCGTCTACGGAGCAGACGCCAGCGGTGTGATCGGAAACGCGGATGCCGAGCGGGGCTAAAAACAAAGCAGAAGGCTAATCCCCACAGAACACCACTTCCCTCCATCCCGAAGACGGATTTAGATGGAAAATGCGAGACTACTGGTCTGGGTAAGGAGTCAGTTAAATTAGAACAAGTTTTTTCTGCTTTGAGTGTTTCAGAGTTGGACATGTGTTTTACTGAGGTGGCTAACTATGATGCGTGCAGTTTATCAAAGCAACAAACAAACAATCGGAAAATCCCCGTTACTGAGGTGGCTAACTATGATGCGTGCAGTTTATCAAAGCAACAAACAAACAATCGGAAAATCCCCGTTACTGAGGAGGCTAACCATGATGCGTGCAGTTTATCAAAGCAACAATCAAACAATCGGAACATTCCCGTCGTATCAATTCCTAGATATGGTCGTAATTATACTGAATGCACTGGGCATAATAAACACAACATTATTAATATTGCTACTACGGATAATTTGATCAAAAACTCCCTAAAACAGCCCACTACCTATAATATAGGTTTTTTAAACATAAGATCATTGTCTCCCAAAACGTTGTTAGTTAATGATATTATCAGAGACAACAATCTTAACGTCATCGGTCTCAGTGAAACCTGGCTTAAACCAAACGACTTTTTTGCGCTAAATGAGGCATGTCCTCCTAACTTTACACATGCGCATATTGCCCGTCCGCTTAAAAGGGGTGGGGGGGTTGCACTAATATACAACGAAAACTTTAACCTTAGTCCTAACATAAATAATAAATATAAATCGTTTGAGGTGCTTACTATGAGGTCTGTCACACCGCTGCCTCTACACCTGACTGTTATCTACCGCCCCCCAGGGCCCTGTTCGGACTTTATCAATGAATTCTCAGAGTTCATTGCTGATCTAGTGACACACGCCGATAATATAATCATAATGGGGGACTTTAATATCCATATGAATACCCCATCGGACCCACCGTGCGTAGCGCTCCAGACTATAATTGATAGCTATGGTCTCACACAAATAATAAATGAACCCACGCATCGCAACGGTAATACGAGAGACCTAGTGCTTGTCAGGGGCATCACCGTTTCCAAAGTTACGATACTCCCGTATACTAAAGTATTGTCCGATCATTACCTTATAAAATTCGAGGTTCAGACGCATGTTCGTCAAACTAATAATAGTTTAATAATAGCAGCCGCAACATTAATACAGCCACAACGACAACTCTTGCTGACCTACTGCCCTCGGTAATGGCACCATTCCCAAAGTATGTGGGCTCTATTGATAACCTCACTAACAACTTTAACCACGCCCTGCGCGAAACCATTGATAACATAGCACCGCTAAAGTTAAAAAAGGCTCCAAAAAAGCGCACCCCGTGGTTTACATAAGAAACTAGAGCTCAGAAATTATTATGTAGAAAGCTGGAACGCAAATGGCGCACGACTAAACTTGAGGTGCACCATCAAGCATGGAGTGATGGTTTAATAACTTATAAACGCATGCTTACCTTAGCTAAAGCTAAATATTACTCAAATCTCATCCACCGTAATAAAAACGATCCTAAATTTTTGTTTAGTACGGTAGCATCGCTAACCCAACAAGGGACTCCTTCCAGTAGCTCCACCCACTCAGCTGATGACTTTATGCAATTCTTTAGTAAGAAAATTGAAGTCATTAGAAAGGAGATTAAAGACAATGCGTCCCAGCTACAACGGGGTTCTATTAACACTGACACGATTGTATATACGGCGGATACTGCCCTCCAAAATAGTTTCTCTCGTTTTGAGGAAATAACATTAGAGGAATTGTTACAACGTGTAAATGGAATAAAACAAACAACATGTTTACTTGACCCTCTTCCTGGGAAACTGATCAAGGAGCTCTTTGTATTATTAGGTCCATCAGTGCTAAATATTATAAACTTATCACTCTCCTCGGGCACTGTTCCCGTTGCATTCAAAAAAGCGGTTATTCATCCTCTCCTTAAAAGACCTAACCTCGATCCTGACCTCATGGTAAATTACCGACCGGTGTCTCACCTTCCCTTTATTTCAAAAATCCTTGAAAAAATTGTTGCGCAGCAGTTAAATGAACACTTAGCGTCTAACAATCTATGTGAAACCTTTCAATCCGGTTTCAGGGCAAATCACTCCACGGAGACAGCCCTCGCAAAAATGACTAATGATCTATTGCTAACGATGGATTCTGATGCGTCATCTATGTTGCTGCTCCTCGATCTTAGAGCTGCTTTCGATACCGTCGATCATAATATTTTATTAGAACGTATCAAAACACGAATTGGTATGTCAGACTTAGCCCTGTCTTGGTTTAACTCTTATCTTACTGATAGGATGCAGTGCGTCTCCTATAACAGTGTGACCTCGGACTATGTTAAGGTAACGTGTGGAGTTCCCCAGGGTTCGGTCCTTGGCCCTGCACTCTTCAGCATCTACATGCTGCCGCTAGGTGACGTCATACGCAAATACGGTGTTAGCTTTCACTGTTATGCTGATGACACCCAACTCTACATGCCCCTAAAGCTGACCAACACGCCGGATTGTAGTCAGCTGGAGGCGTGTCTTAATGAAATTAAACAATGGATGTCCGCTAACTTTTTGCAACTTAATGCCAAAAAAACGGAAATGCTGATTATCTGTCCTGCTAGACACCGACCTCTATTTAATAATACAACTTTAACATTTGACAACCAAATAATAAAACAAGGCGACACGGTAAAGAATCTGGGTATTATCTTCGACCCAACTCTCTCCTTTGAGGCACACATTAAAAGCGTTACTAAAACGGCCTTCTTTCATCTCCGTAACATCGCTAAAATTCGCTCCATTCTGTCCACTAAAGACGCCGAGATCATTATCCATGCGTTTGTTACGTCTCGTCTCGATTACTGTAACGTATTATTTTGGGGTCTCCCCATGTCTAGCATTAAAAGATTACAGTTGGTACAAAATGCGGCTGCTAGACTTTTGACAAGAACAAGAAAGTTTGATCACATTACGCCTGTACTGTATATACCTTTATATACATATATATATACTGTATATACCTTTATATACATATATACATACATATATACCTATACTGTATATACCTTTGTATACATATATACATACATATATACCTATACTGTATATACCTTTATATACATATATACATACATATATACCTGTACTGGCTCACCTGCACTGGCTTCCTGTGCACTTAAGATGTGACTTTAAGGTTTTACTACTTACGTATAAAATACTACACGGTCTAGCTCCATCCTATCTTGCCGATTGTATTGTACCATATGTCCCGGCAAGAAATCTGCCTTCAAAGGACTCCGGCTTATTAGTGATTCCCAAAGCCCAAAAAAAGTCTGCGGGCTATAGAGCGCTTTCCGTTCGGGCTCCAGTACTCTGGAATGCCCTCCCGGTAACAGTTCGAGATGCCACCTCAGTAGAAGCATTTAAGTCTCACCTTAAAACTCATTTGTATACTCTAGCCTTTAAATAGACTCCCTTTTTAGACCAGTTGATCTGCCGTTTCTTTTCTTTTTCTTCTATGTCCCACTCTCCCATGTGGAGGGGGTCCGGTCCGATCCGGTGGCCATGTACTGCTCGCCTGTGTATCGGCTGGGGACATCTCTGCGCTGCTGATCCGCCTCCGCTTGGGATGGTTTCCTGCTGGCTCCGCTGTGAACGGGACTCTCGCTGCTGTGTCTTGGATCCTCTTTGGACTGGACTCTCGCGACTGTGTTGGATCCATTGTGGATTGAACTTTCACAGTATCATGTTAGACCCGCTCGACATCCATTGCTTTCCTCCTCTCCAAGGTTCTCATAGTCATCATTGTCACCGACGTCCCACTGGGTGTGAGTTTTCCTTGCCCTTATGTGGGCCTACCGAGGATGTCGTAGTGGTTTGTGCAGCCCTTTGAGACACTAGTGATTTAGGGCTATATAAGTAAACATTGATTGATTGATGTTGTACTAATGATGTCATGTTGCACAAGTGATGTCATGTTCTACAAGTGATGTCATGTTGTACTAATGATGTCATCTTCTACTAATGATGTCATGTTGTACAAGTGATGTCATGTTGTACTAATGATGTCATGTTGTACTAATGATGTCATGTTGTACAAGTGATGTCATGTTGTACTAATGATGTCATGTACTAATTATGTCATGTTGTACAAGTGATGTCATGTTAGCTGGGTTGCTGGCTTGTCCAGTTGCTCTGCACACGTCCCTTGTGTTTGTTTCATATCTGCTTACATCTGCTATATTTGCTTTATATCTGCAAATATGTTGCATTTACTTTGAAGAACCACTTCCTGTCACTTTTTACACGACACTAGCTAGCTTAGCATACCTTGTCTGACTTTCAGTCGCATTTAGCATCCTTGACTGTGTAAGCGTGCACATGCGCCCCCTAGTGGCAGCACACATCCCTGACTGTGTAAGTGTGCACATGTGCCCCCTAGTGGCAGCACACATCCTTGACTGTGTAAGTGTGCACATGCGCCCCCTAGTGGCAGCACACATCCTTGACTGTGTAAGTGTGCACATGCGCCCCCTAGTGGCAGCACACATCCTTGACTGTGTAAGTGTGCACATGCGCCCCCTAGTGGCAGCACACATCCTTGACTGTGTGAGTGTGCACATGCGCCCCCTAGTGGCAGCACACATCCTTGACTGTGTAAGTGTGCACATGCGCCCCCTAGTGGCAGCACACATCCTTGACTGTGTAAGTGTGCACATGCGCCCCCTAGTGGCAGCACACATCCTTGACTGTGTGAGTGTGCACATGCGCCCCCTAGTGGCAGCACACATCCTTGACTGTGTAAGTGTGCACATGTGCCCCCTAGTGGCAGCACACATCCCTGACTGTGTAAGTGTGCACATGCGCCCCCTAGTGGCAGCACACATCCTTGACTGTGTAAGTGTGCACATGCGCCCCCTAGTGGCAGCACACATCCTTGACTGTGTAAGTGTGCACATGCGCCCCCTAGTGGCAGCACACATCCTTGACTGTGTAAGTGTGCACATGCGCCCCCTAGTGGCAGCACACATCCTTGACTGTGTAAGTGTGCACATGCGCCCCCTAGTGGCAGCACACATCCTTGACTGTGTAAGTGTGCACATGCGCCCCCTAGTGGCAGCACACATCCTTGACTGTGTAAGTGTGCACATGTGCCCCCTAGTGGCAGCACACATCCCTGACTGTGTAAGTGTGCACATGCGCCCCCTAGTGGCAGCACACATCCTTGACTGTGTAAGTGTGCACATGCGCCCCCTAGTGGCAGCACACATCCTTGACTGTGTGAGTGTGCACATGCGCCCCCTAGTGGCAGCACACATCCTTGACTGTGTAAGCGTGCACATGCGCCCCCTAGTGGCAGCACACATCCTTGACTGTGTAAGTGTGCACATGCGCCCCCTAGTGGCAGCACACATCCTTGACTGTGTGAGTGTGCACATGCGCCCCCTAGTGGCAGCACACATCCCTGACTGTGTAAGTGTGCACATGCGCCCCCTAGTGGCAGCACACATCCTTGACTGTGTAAGCGTGCACATGCGCCCCCTAGTGGCAGCACACATCCTTGACTGTGTAAGTGTGCACATGCGCCCCCTAGTGGCAGCACACATCCTTGACTGTGTAAGTGTGCACATGCGCCCCCTAGTGGCAGCACACATCCTTGACTGTGTAAGTGTGCACATGCGCCCCCTAGTGGCAGCACACATCCTTGACTGTGTAAGTGTGCACATGCGCCCCCTAGTGGCAGCACACATCCTTGACTGTGTGAGTGTGCACATGCGCCCCCTAGTGGCAGCACACATCCTTGACTGTGTAAGTGTGCACATGCGCCCCCTAGTGGCAGCACACATCCTTGACTGTGTGAGTGTGCACATGCGCCCCCTAGTGGCAGCACACATCCTTGACTGTGTAAGCGTGCACATGCGCCCCCTAGTGGCAGCACACATCCTTGACTGTGTAAGTGTGCACATGCGCCCCCTAGTGGCAGCACACATCCTTGACTGTGTGAGTGTGCACATGCGCCCCCTAGTGGCAGCACACATCCCTGACTGTGTAAGTGTGCACATGCGCCCCCTAGTGGCAGCACACATCCTTGACTGTGTAAGTGTGCACATGCGCCCCCTAGTGGCAGCACACATCCTTGACTGTGTAAGTGTGCAC
>NC_084618.1:67356234-67365979 GCF_033978795.1 Nerophis ophidion
AGGTTAGTGGTTAGCGCCTTGCATGGCACATCAGTGTGTGAATCTGTGTGTGTGTGGATGTGTGTGTGTGTGGATGTGTGTGTGTGTGTGTGTGTGTGTGTGTGTGTGTGTGTGTGTGTGTGTGTGTGTGTGTGTGTGTGTGTGGATGTGTGTGTGTGTGTGTGTGTGTGTGTGTGTGTGTGTGTGTGTGTGTGTGCGTGCGTGCGTGTGTGTGTGTGTGTGTGTGTGTGTGTGTGTGTGTGTGTGTGTGTGTGTGTGTGTGTGTGTGTGTGGATGTGTGTGTGTGTGTGTGTAAAAGTGTTTCAATCCAGTTTGTGTTTAACTGTTCAAAAAAGCATAATGTTTTGCATGAAGCAAACATATTACACAGTGTAACATGAAACATTGTAACATGACAGTGTACCATCCATCCATCCATCCATCCATCCATCCATTTTCTACCGCTTATTCCCTTTTGGGGTGGCGGGGGGCGCTGGCGCCTATCTCAGCTACAATCGACCGGACATGAAACACTAATATGACCCACTGTAACATGACACACTGTAACATGAAACAGTAACATGACACACTGTAACATGAAACAGTAATATGACACACTGTAACATTACACAGAGTAACATTACACAGTGTAACATGACACAGTGTAACATGACACAGTGTAACATGAAACATTGTAACATGACAGTGTACCATCCATCCATCCATCCATTTTCTACCGCTTATTCCCTTTTGGGGTCGCGGGGGGCGCTGGCGCCTATCTCAGCTACAATCGACCGGACATGAAACAGTAATATGACCCACTGTAACATGACACAGTGTAACATGAAACAGTAATATGACACAGTGTAACATGAAACAGTAATATGCCACACTGTAACATTACACAGAGTAACATTACACAGAGTAACATTACACAGTGTAACATGACACAGTGTAACATTGCACTCTGTAACATGACACAGTGTAACATGACACAGAGTAACATTACACAGCGTAACATGACAGTGTAACATGACACAGTGTAACATGAAACAGTGTAACATGAGACAGTAACATGACACAGTGTAACATGAAACAGTGTAACATGACACAGAGTAACATTACACAGTGTAACATGACACAGTGTAACATGACACAGTGTAACATGAAACAGTGTAACATGAGACAGTAACATGACACAGTGTAACATGAAACAGTGTAACATGACACAGAGTAACATTACACAGTGTAACATGACACAGTGTAACATGACACAGTGTAACATGAAACAGTGTAACATGAGACAGTAACATGACACACTGTAACATGACACAGTGTTGATACTTTGCATTACTTTTGTTAATACTACCTATTTGGCCTGAGTTGAGTTGAAAATATTCCACAATGTGTAATGTAGCATGTTTAGCTCGTCCTCGTCCTCCAGTGATAATGTTACTTGTATGAAACTTACTTTATTTGCTGCCTGATTTACCTTTTAAATGTTAAATGATAAATGGTGGGGCTGCGAATCTTTGGCTGTCCCACGATTTGATTCAATATTGATTCTTTGGGTCACGATTTGATAGTATATCCATTTTTTTCGATTCGATTCGATTCGATTCGATTCTCAATACAAAAAGGATATTTTTCCCATTGAAAAGGATTGTGTATTCATTCAATAAAAGGATTGTGTATTCATTCAATAAAAGGATTGTGTATTCATTCAATAAAAGGATTGTGTCTTCATTCAATAAAAGGATTGTGTATTCATTCAATACATAGATTTCAGCAGGATCTACCCCAGTCTGCTGACATGCTAGCAGAGTAGTAGATTTACGTAAAAAGCTTTTATAATTGTAAAGGACAATGTTTTATCAACTGATTGCAATAATGTACATTTGTTTGAACTATTAAAAATATGATTTATTTTATCTTTGTGAAAACATTGGACACAGTGTGTTGTCCAGCTTATGAGATGCCATGCAAGTGTAATGTAAGCCACTGTGACACTATTGTTCTTTTTGATTATTATCATAAATGTCTAATGTTAATGTCAATGAGGGATTTTTAATCACTGCTATGCTGAAATGATAACTAATATTGATACTGTTGTTGATAATATTCACTACTTTTGTTTTGTTCTGTGTGGTGTTTGTGTCTCCTCTCAATTGTTCTGTTTATTGCAGTTCTGAGTGTTGCTGGCTCAGCTTTGCTTTTGGAATTGGATTGCAATGTTATGTATTGTTGTGTAGTGTTTGTTGGATTGATAAAAAATATATATATATATATATAAAAAAAAGATTAAAAAATTAAAAAATCGATTTTTAAAAAATGACAATCGATTCTGAATTGCACAACGTATTCGATTCGATTTGTACTCGAATGGATTTTCCCCCACAAACCTAGTAAATATGTTGTACTTGTATAGCACCTTTCTACCTTTTTTTGGAACTACACACACACACACACACACACACACACACACACACACACACACACACAACACATACACACACACACACACACGCACACACACACACACACACACACACACACACACACACACACTCCCTCCCCCACTTCTGAAAGAGTCCCATCTGGCCCAGAGCCCAGACCCACCAGCATCCATGGGGAATGTGAGAAAGGATAAAGTTGGTAGTTTTCAGGAGAAATGTGCTTTGTAGTGAAAGAGCAGAATCCAAGCTCAGCTCTCAGTGGACCAAAGTCTTACAAGAATCTCAACATCTTAGTTTGACTTCATTGTTGGCAGCGACTGAACTTGTGCTGCCAACACATCAGGAGTTCTGTCACATAGGACGCCCTCTAGTGGTCCTCTTATGCAACTACTAAGTAGTGCAGGATCACAATCACTCATTGGGACGCTTTCTTAGTCCTCAATGCACGTCTTATACTACTTATATACATGTCATACTGCTTATAT
This sequence comes from Nerophis ophidion, assembly GCF_033978795.1. Lineage (NCBI taxonomy): Eukaryota > Metazoa > Chordata > Actinopteri > Syngnathiformes > Syngnathidae > Nerophis > Nerophis ophidion. The sequence goes on from NC_084618.1 coordinate 67,359,155, forward strand.
ACATGGCATACTGCTTATATACATGTCATACTGCTTATATACATGTCATACTGCTTATATACATCTTATACTACTTTTATACTCATATACATACATACACATATATATATAATAATATATATACATACATATATATACACACATATCAACACATATATGTGCATATATACATACATATACATACACACACGTATACACAGACATATGTTTGTGCGTGCGTGCATGTGTGTGTGTGTGTGTGTGTGTGTGTGTGTGTGTGTGTGTGTGTGTGTGTAGCAACCAAAGAAGAACACAAAGTAACTCTCAACACTACTAATATAGTAGGACAATAAATTGGATTGCATCAGAGAAATGTTCTCCAACAAATCAAATGTTAAAACATTTTCCAAAGTAATCTCTGCAGACACCAGCATGGTCTGATTGTTCCACAAGATGATAAAAGTCATATTTTTTCATTTCCTTCCACGCACTTTTGTTTAGTTTTTGATGAACAACTAATGATATGCTTATGTGTTTGTAATATTAATAATTGCAATAATAATAATAATAATAATGGATTAGATGTGTAAATGACTGATTAAACATATAATCAGATCAATGTGCTTGATTCAAAAACTCTTTGACACAAAAAGTTGCAGTTCCTTGCTAGATTGGAGTTCCTGATGGTGTGTAGATGTTGGTGCACATGCTCAGTAGCACTCTTCCTTCCTTCCTGTCGCCCTGGTCCCGCCTCCCAGCAGCACTTCCTGCTTGGGACTCTTTGAAGACTGAGCGCGCTCCCTGGAGGCTCGCAGGAAGGGACTACTCACTAAATCTTTCAGACACGCTAAAGTCAGCCAGGACAAAAGTCTGCAAGACTTCCAGTAGTGGTGCTTTTTGTTCATTACTTCAACCATACACACACAGTAGTGGTGCTTTTGTTCATACTTCAACCATACACACACAGTAGTGGTGCTTTTGTTCATACTTCAACATACACACACAGTAGTGGTGCTTTTGTTCATACTTCAAACCATACACACACAGTAGTGGTGCTTTTGTTCATACTTCAACCATACACACACAGTAGTGGTGCTTTTGTTCATACTCAACCATACGCACACAGTAGTGGTGCTTTTGTTCATACTTCAACCATACGCACACAGTAGTGGTGCTTTTGTTCATACTTCAACCATACGCACACAGTAGTGGTGCTTTTGTTCATACTTCAACCATACACACACAGTAGTGGTGCTTTGTTCATACTTCAACCATACACACACAGTAGTGGTGCTTTTGTTCATACTTCAACCATACACACACAGTAGTGGTGCTTTTGTTCATACTTCAACATACACACACAGTAGTGGTGCTTTTGTTCATACTTCAACCATACACACACAGTAGTGGTGCTTTTGTTCATACTTCAACCATAAGCACACACAGTAGTGGTGCTTTTGTTCATACTTCAACCATTACCGCACACAGTAGTGGTGCTTTTGTTCATACTTCAAACCATACGCACACAGTAGTGGTGCTTTTGTTCATACTTCAACCATACGCACACAGTAAGTGGTGCTTTTGTTCATACTTCAACCATACACACACAGTAGTGGTGCTTTTGTTCATACTTCAACCATACACCACACAGTTAGTGGAGCTTTTGTTCATACTTCAACCATACACACACAGTAGTGGTGCTTTTGTTCATACTTCAACCATACACACACAGTAGTGGTGCTTTTGTTCATACTTCAACCATACACACACAGTAGTGGTGCTTTTGTTCATACTTCAACCATACACACACAGTAGTGGTGCTTTTGTTCATACTTCAACCATACACACACAGGTAGTGGTGCTTTTGTTCATACTTCAACCATACACACACAGTAGTGGTGCTTTTGTTCATACTTCAACCATACAGCACACAGTAGTGGTGCTTTTGTTCATACTTCAACCATACGCACACAGTAGTGGTGCTTTTGTTCATACTTCAACCATACGCACACAGTAGTGGTGCTTTTTGTTCATACTTCAACCATACACACACAGTAGTGGTGCTTTTGTTCATACTTCAACCATACACACACAGTAGTGGTGCTTTTGTTCATACTTCAACCATAACACACACAGTAGTGGTGCTTTTGTTCATACTTCAACCATACACCACACAGTAGTGGTGCTTTTGTTCATACTTCAACCATACACACACAGTAGTGGTGCTTTTGTTCATACTTCAACATTACGCACACAGTAGTGGTGCTTTTGTTCATACTTCAACCATACGCACACAGTAGTGGTGCTTTTGTTCATACTTCAACATACGCACACAGTAGTGGTGCTTTTGTTCATACTTCAACCATACGCACACAGTAGTGGTGCTTTTGTTCATACTTCAACCATACACACGCAGTAGTGGTGCTTTTGTTCATACTTCAACCATACGCACACAGTAGTGGTGCTTTTGTTCATACTTCAACCATACGCACACAGTAGTGGTGCTTTTGTTCATACTTCAACCATACACACACAGTAGTGGTGCTTTTGTTCATACTTCAACCATACACACACAGTAGTGGTGCTTTTGTTCATACTTCAACCATACACACACAGTAGTGGTGCTTTTGTTCATACTTCAACCATACGCAACAGTAGTGGTTGCTTTTGTTCATACTTCAACCATACAGCACACAGTAGTGGTGCTTTTGTTCATACTTCAACCATTACGCACACAGTAGTGGTGCTTTTGTTCATACTTCAACCATACGCACACAGTAGTGGTGCTTTTGTTCATACTTCAACCATACACCACAGCAGTAGTGGTGCTTTTGTTCATACTTCAACCATACGCACACAGTAGTGGTGCTTTTGTTCATACTTCAAACCATACAGCACACAGTAGTGGTGCTTTTGTTCATACTTCAACCATACACACGCAGTAGTGGTGCTTTTGTTCATACTTCAACCATACGCACACAGTAGTGGTGCTTTTGTTCATACTTCAACCATACACACACAGTAGTGGTGCTTTTGTTCATACTTCAACCATACAGCACGCAGTAGTGGTGCTTTTGTTCATACTTCAACCATACACACACAGTAGTGGTGCTTTTGTTCATACTTCAACCATACGCACACAGTAGTGGTGCTTTTGTTCATACTTCAACCATACGCACACAGTAGTGGTGCTTTTGTTCATACTTCAACCATACGCACACAGTAGTGGTGCTTTTGTTCATACTTCAACCATACACACGCAGTAGTGGTGCTTTTGTTCATACTTCAACCATACGCACACAGTAGTGGTGCTTTTGTTCATACTTCAACCATACACACGCAGTAGTGGTGCTTTTGTTCATACTTCAACCATACACACACAGTAGTGGTGCTTTTGTTCATACTTCAACCATACGCACACAGTAGTGGTGCTTTTGTTCATACTTCAACCAACACACACGCAGTAGTGGTGCTTTTGTTCATACTTCAACCATACACACGCAGTAGTGGTGCTTTTGTTCATACTTCAACCATACGCACACAGTAAGTGGTGCTTTTGTTCATACTTCAACCATACGCACACAGTAGTGGTGCTTTTGTTCATACTTCAACCATACACACGCAGTAGTGGTGCTTTTGTTCATACTTCAACCATACGCACACAGTAGTGGTGCTTTTGTTCATACTTCAACCATACACACACAGTAGTGGTGCTTTTGTTCATACTTCAACCATACGCACGCAGTAGTGGTGCTTTTGTTCTTACTTCAACCATACACACACAGTAGTGGTGCTTTTGTTCATACTTCAACCATACGCACACAGTAGTGGTGCTTTTGTTCATACTTCAACCATACGCACACAGTAGTGGTGCTTTTGTTCATACTTCAACCATACGCACACAGTAGTGGTGCTTTTGTTCATACTTCAACCATACGCACACAGTAGTGGTGCTTTTGTTCATACTTCAACCATACGCACACAGTAGTGGTGCTTTTGTTCATACTTCAACCATACGCACACAGTAGTGGTGCTTTTGTTCATACTTCAACCATACACACGCAGTAGTGGTGCTTTTGTTCATACTTCAACCATACGCACACAGTAGTGGTGCTTTTGTTCATACTTCAAACCATACCACACAGTAGTGGTGCTTTTGTTCATACTTCAACCATACGCACACGCAGTAGTGGTGCTTTTGTTCTTACTTCAACCATACACACACAGTAGTGGTGCTTTTGTTCATACTTCAACCATACAGCACACAGTAGTGGTGCTTTTGTTCATACTTCAACCATACGCACACCAGTAGTGGTGCTTTTGTTCATACTTCAACCATACGCACACAGTAGTGGTGCTTTTGTTCATACTTCAACCATACACACACAGTAGTGGTGCTTTTGTTCATACTTCAACCATACACACGCAGTAGTGGTGCTTTTGTTCATACTTCAACCATACGCACACAGTAGTGGTGCTTTTGTTCATACTTCAACCATACGCACACGCAGTAGTGGTGCTTTTGTTCATACTTCAACCATACACACACAGTAGTGGTGCTTTTGTTCATACTTCAACCATACGCACACAGTAGTGGTGCTTTTGTTCATACTTCAACCATAAGCACACAGTAGTGGTGCTTTTGTTCATACTTCAACCATACACACACAGTAGTGGTGCTTTTGTTCATACTTCAACCATAACACACACAGTAGTGGTGCTTTTGTTCATACTTCAACCATACACACACAGTAGTGGTGCTTTTGTTCATACTTCAACCATACGCACACAGTAGTGGTGCTTTTGTTCATACTTCAACCATACGCACCACAAGTAGTGGTGCTTTTGTTCATACTTCAACCATACACACACAGTAGTGGTGCTTTTGTTCATACTTCAACCATACAGCACACAGTAGTGGTGCTTTTGTTCATACTTCAACCATACAGCACACAGTAGTGGTGCTTTTGTTCATACTTCAACCATACACACACAGTAAGTGGTGCTTTTGTTCATACTTCAACCATACGCACACAGTAGTGGTGCTTTTGTTCATACTTCAACCATACCACTAACAGTAGTGGTGCTTTTGTTCATACTTCAACCATACACACAGCAGTAGTGGTGCTTTTGTTCATACTTCAACCATACACACACAGTAGTGGTGCTTTTGTTCATACTTCAACCATACGCACACAGTAGTGGTGCTTTTGTTCATACTTCAACCATAAGCACACAGTAGTGGTGCTTTTGTTCATACTTCAACCATACGCACACAGTAGTGGTGCTTTTGTTCATACTTCAACCATACGCACACAGTAGTGGTGCTTTTGTTCATACTTCAACCATACACACGCAGTAGTGGTGCTTTTGTTCATACTTCAACCATACACACACAGTAGTGGTGCTTTTGTTCATACTTCAACCATACACACACAGTAGTGGTGCTTTTGTTCATACTTCAACCATACCACACAGTAGTGGTGCTTTTGTTCATACTTCAACCATACGCACACAGTAGTGGTGCTTTTGTTCATACTTCAACCATACGCACACAGTAGTGGTGCTTTTGTTCATACTTCAACCATACACACACAGTAGTGGTGCTTTTGTTCATACTTCAACCATACACACACAGTAGTGGTGCTTTTGTTCATACTTCAACCATAACACACACAGTAGTGGTGCTTTTGTTCATACTTCAACCATACACACACAGTAGTGGTGCTTTTGTTCATACTTCAACCATACACACACAGTAGTGGTGCTTTTGTTCATACTTCAACCATACACACACAGTAGTGGTGCTTTTGTTCATACTTCAACCATACGCACACAGTAGTGGTGCTTTTGTTCATACTTCAACCATACGCACACAGTAGTGGTGCTTTTGTTCATACTTCAACCATACGCACACAGTAGTGGGTGCTTTTGTTCATACTTCAACCATACGCACACAGTAGTGGTGCTTTTGTTCATACTTCAACCATACGCACACAGTAGTGGTGCTTTTGTTCATACTTCAACCATACACACACAGTAGTGGTGCTTTTGTTCATACTTCAACCATACACACACAGTAGTGGTGCTTTTGTTCATACTTCAACCATTAACACCACAGTAGTGGTGCTTTTGTTCATACTTCAACCATACCACACAGTAGTGGTGCTTTTGTTCATACTTCAACCATACGCACACAGTAGTGGTGCTTTTGTTCATACTTCAACCCATACGCACACAGTAGTGGTGCTTTTGTTCATACTTCAACCATACGCACACAGTAGTGGTGCTTTTGTTCATACTTCAACCATACAGCACACAGTAGTGGTGCTTTTGTTCATACTTCAACCATACACACGCAGTAGTGGTGCTTTTGTTCATACTTCAACCATACGCACACAGTAGTGGTGCTTTTGTTCATACTTCAACCATACGCACACAGTAGTGGTGCTTTTGTTCATACTTCAACCCCCATTACACAGCAGTAGTGGTGCTTTTGTTTCATACTTCAACCATACGCACACAGTAGTGGTGCTTTGTCTACTTCAACCATACACTAAACAGTAGTGGTGCTTTTGTTCATACTTCTACCATACACACGCAGTAGTGTGCTTTTGTTCATACTTCAACCATACACACACAGTAGTGGTGCTTTTGTTCATACTTCAACCATACGCACACAGTAGTGGTGCTTTTGTTCATACTTCAACCATACGCACACAGTAGTGGTGCTTTTGTTCATACTTCAACCATACACACCAGTAGTGGTGCTTTTGTTCATACCAAGCTTCAACTTCCATACGCACACAGTAGTGGTGCTTTTGTTCATACTTCAACCATACACTA
>NC_084618.1:67365999-67373499 GCF_033978795.1 Nerophis ophidion
CACTACTGTGTGCTTATGGTTGAAGTATGAACAAAAGCACCACTACTGTGTGTGTATGGTTGAAGTATGAACAAAAGCACCACTACTGCGTGTGTATGGTTGAAGTATGAACAAAAGCACCACTACTGTGTGCTTATGGTTGAAGTATGAACAAAGCACCACTACTGTGTGCGTATGGTTGAAGTATGAACAAAAAGCACCACTACTGTGTGGTGTATGGTTGGAAGTATGAACAAAAGCACCACTACTGTGTGCTTATGGTTGAAGTATGAACAAAAGCACCACTACTGTGTGCGTATTGGTTGAAGTATGAACAAAAGCACCACTACTGCGTGCGTATGGTTGAAGTATGAACAAAAGCACCACTACTGTGTGTGTATGGTTGAAGTATGAACAAAAGCACCACTACTGTGTGTGTATGGTTGAAGTATGAACAAAAGCACCACTACTGTGTGCTGTATGGTTGAAGTATGAACAAAAGCACCACTACTGTGTGCGTATGGTTGAAGTATGAACAAAAGCACCACTACTGTGTGTGTATGGTTGAAGTATGAACAAAAGCACCACTACTGTGTGTGTGTATGGTTGAAGTATGAACAAAAGCACCACTACTGTGTGCTGTATGGTTGAAGTATGAACAAAAGCACCACTACTGTGTGCGTATGGTTGAAGTATGAACAAAAGCACCACTACTGTGTGCGTATGGTTGAAGTATGAACAAAAGCACCACTACTGTGTGTGTATGGTTGAAGTATGAACAAAAGCAACCACTACTGTGTGCGTATGGTTGAAGTATGAACAAAAGCACCACTACTGTGTGCGTATGGTTGAAGTATGAACAAAAGCACCACTACTGTGTGCGTATGGTTGAAGTATGAACAAAAGCACCACTACTGTGTGTGTATGGTTGAAGTATGAACAAAAGCACCACTACTGCGTGCGTATGGTTGAAGTATGAACAAAAGCACCACTACTGCTGTGCGTATGGTTGAAGTATGAACAAAAGCACCACTACTGTGTGTGTATGGTTGAAGTATGAACAAAAGCACCACTACTGTGTGCGTATGGTTGAAGTATGAACAAAAGCACCACTACTGTGTGTGTATGGTTGAAGTATGAACAAAAGCACCACTACTGCGTGTCGTATTGGTTGAAGTATGAGACAAAAGCACCACTACTGCGTGCGTATGGTTGAAGTATGAACAAAAGCACCACTACTGTGAGTGTGATGGTTGAAGTATGAACAAAAGCACCACTACTGCGTGCGTATGGTTGAAGTATGAACAAAAGCACCACTACTGTGTGTGTATGGTTGAAGTATGAACAAAAGCACCACTACTGTGTGCTTATGGTTGAAGTATGAACAAAAGCACCACTACTGTGTGTGTATGGTTGAAGTATGAACAAAAAGCACCACTACTGTGGGGCGTATGGTTGAAGTATGAACAAAAGCACCACTACTGTGTGCGTATGGTTGAAGTATGAACAAAAGCACCACTACTGTGTGGCGTATGGTTGAAGTAATGAACAAAAGCACCACTACTGCGTGCGTATGGTTGAAGTATGAACAAAAGCACCACTACTGTGTGTGTATGGTTGAAGTATGAACAAAAGCACCACTACTGTGTGCGTATGGTTGAAGTATGAACAAAAGCACCACTACTGTGTGTGTATGGTTGAAGTATGAACAAAAGTACCACTACTGTGTGTGTATGGTTGAAGTATGAACAAAAGCACCACTACTGCGTGCGTATGGTTGAAGTATGAACAAAAGCACCACTACTGTGTGTGTATGGTTGAAGTATGAACAAAAGCACCACTACTGCGTGCGTATGGTTGAAGTATGAACAAAAGCACCACTACTGTGTGTGTATGGTTGAAGTATGAACAAAAGCACCACTACTGTGTGCGTATGGTTGAAGTATGAACAAAAGCACCACTACTGTGTGTGTATGGTTGAAGTATGAACAAAAGCACCACTACTGTGGGCGTATGGTTGAAGTATGAACAAAAGCACCACTACTGTGTGCGTATGGTTGAAGTATGAACAAAAGCACCACTACTGTGGGCGTATGGTTGAAGTATGAACAAAAGCACCACTACTGTGTGCTTATGGTTGAAGTATGAACAAAAGCACCACTACTGTGTGCGTATGGTTGAAGTATGAACAAAAGCACCACTACTGTGTGTGTATGGTTGAAGTATGAACAAAAGCACCACTACTGTGTGTGTATGGTTTTGTGAAGTATGAACAAAAGCACCACTACTGGTGTGTGTATGGTTGAAGTATGAACAAAAGCACCACTACTGTGTGTGTATGGTTGAAAGTATGAACAAAAGCACCACTTACTGTGTGCGTATGGTTGAAGTATGAACAAAAGCACCACTACTGTGTGTGTATGGTTGAAGTATGAACAAAAGCACCACTACTGTGTGTGTATGGTTGAAGTATGAACAAAAGCACCACTACTGTGTGGTGTATGGTTGAAGTTATGAACAAAAGCACCACTACTGTGTGTGTATGGTTGAAGTATGAACAAAAGCACCACTACTGTGTGTGTATGGTTGAAGTATGAACAAAAGCACCACTACTGTGTGTGTATGGTTGAAGTATGAACAAAAGCACCACTACTTTGTGCGTATGGTTGAAGTATGAACAAAAGCACCACTACTGTGTGTGTATGGTTGAAGTATGAACAAAAGCACCACTACTGTGTGTGTATGGTTGAAGTATGAACAAAAGCACCACTACTGTGTGTGTATGGTTGAAGTATGAACAAAAGCACCACTACTGTGTGCGTATGGTTGAAGTATGAACAAAAGCACCACTACTGTGTGTGTATGGTTGAAGTATGAACAAAAGCACCACTACTGTGTGCTTATGGTTGAAGTATGAACAAAAGCACACTACTGTGTGCGTATGGTTGAAGTATGAACAAAAGCACCACTACTGTGTGTGTATGGTTGAAGTATGAACAAAAAGCACCACTACTGGAAGTCTTGCAGACTTTGTCCTGGCTGACTTTAGCGTGTCTGAAAGATTTAGTGAGTAGTCCCTTCCTGCGAGCCTCCAGGGAGCGCGCTCAGTCTTCAAAGAGTCCCAAGCAGGAAGTGCTGCTGGGAGGCGGGGACCAGGGCGACAGGAAGGAAGGAAGAGTGCTACTGAGCATGTGCACCAACATCTACACACCATCAGGAACTCCAATCTAGCAAGGAACTTGCAACTTTTTGTGTCAAAGAGTTTTTTGAATCAAGCACATTGATCTGATTATATGTTTAATCAGTCATTTACACATCTAATCCATTATTATTATTATTATTATTGCAATTATTAATATTACAAACACATAAGCATATCATTAGTTGTTCATCAAAAACTAAACAAAAGTGCGTGGAAGGAAATGAAAAATATGACTTTTATCATCTTGTGGAACAATCAGACCATGCTGGTGTCTGCAGAGATTACTTTGGAAAATGTTTTAACATTTGATTTGTTGGAGAACATTTCTCTGATGCAATCCAATTTATTGTCTACTATATTAGTAGTGTTGAGAGTTACTTTGTGTTCTTCTTTGGTTGCTACACACACACACACACACACACACACACACACACACACACACACACACACATGCACGCACGCACAAACATATGTCTGTGTATACGTGTGTGTATGTATATGTATGTATATATGCACATATATGTGTTGATATGTGTGTATATATATGTATGTATATATATTATTATATATATATGTGTATGTATGTATATGAGTATAAAAGTAGTATAAGATGTATATAAGCAGTATGACATGTATATAAGTAGTATGACATGTATATAAGTAGTATGACATGTATATAAGCAGTATGACATGTATATAAGTAGTATAAGACGTGCATTGAGGACTAAGAAAGCGTCCCAATGAGTGATTGTGATCCTGCACTACTTAGTAGTTGCATAAGAGGACCACTAGAGGGCGTCCTATGTGACAGAACTCCTGATGTGTTGGCAGCACAAGTTCAGTCGCTGCCAACAATGAAGTCAAACTAAGATGTTGAGATTCTTGTAAGACTTTGGTCCACTGAGAGCTGAGCTTGGATTCTGCTCTTTCACTACAAAGCACATTTCTCCTGAAAACTACCAACTTTATCCTTTCTCACATTCCCCATGGGATGCTTGGTGGGTCTGGGGGCTCTGGGCCAGATGGGACTCTGTCAGAAGTGGGGAGGAGTGTGTGTGTGTGTGTGTGTGTGTGTGATGTGTGTGTGTGTGGTGTGTGTAGTGTGTGTGTGTGTGTGTGTGCGTTGCGTGTGTGTGTGCGTGTGTGTGTGTGTGTGTGTGTGTGTGTGTGTGTGTGTGTGTGTGTGTGTGTGCGTGCGTGCGTGCGTGCGTGCGTGCGTGCGTGCGTGCGTGCGTGCGTGCGTGCGTGCGTGCGTGCGTGCGTGGTGCGTGCGTGCGTGCGTGTGTGTGTGTGTAGTTCCAAAAAAAGGTAGAAAGGTGCTATACAAGTACAACATATTTACTAGGTTTGTGGGGGAAAATCCATTCGAGTACAAATCGAATCGAATTACGTTGTGCAATTCAGAATCGATTGTCATTTTTTTAAAAATCGATTTTTTAATTTTTTAATCTTTTTTTTATATATATATATATATATTTTTTATCAATCCAACAAACACTACACAACAATACCATAACAATGCAATCCAATTCCAAAAGCAAAGCTGAGCCAGCAACACTCAGAACTGCAATAAACAGAACAATTGAGAGGAGACACAAACACCACACAGAACAAAACAAAAGTAGTGAATATTATCAACAACAGTATCAATATTAGTTATCATTTCAGCATGAGCAGTGATTAAAAATCCCTCATTGACATTATCATTAGACATTTATGATAATAATCAAAAAGAACAATAGTGTCACAGTGGCTTACACTTGCATGGCATCTCATAAGCTGGACAACACACTGTGTCCAATGTTTTCACAAAGATAAAATAAATCATATTTTTAATAGTTCAAACAAATGTACATTATTGCAATCAGTTGATAAAACATTGTCCTTTACAATTATAAAAGCTTTTTACGTAAATCTACTACTCTGCTAGCATGTCAGCAGACTGGGGTAGATCCTGCTGAAATCTATGTATTGAATGAATACACAATCCTTTTATTGAATGAAGACACAATCCTTTTATTGAATGAATACACAATCCTTTTATTGAATGAATACACAATCATTTTATTGAATGAATACACAATCCTTTTATTGAATGAATACACAATCCTTTTCAATGGGAAAAATATCCTTTTTGTATTGAGAATCGAATCGAATCGAATCGAATCGAAAAAAAATGGATTATACTATCAAATCGTGACCCAAAGAATCAATATTGAATCAAATCGTGGGACAGCCAAAGATTCGCAGCCCCCACCATTTATCATTTAACATTTAAAAGGTAAATCAGGCAGCAAATAAAGTAAGTTTCATACAAGTAACATTATCACTGGAGGACGAGGACGAGCTAAACATGCTACATTACACATTGTGGAATATTTTCAACTCAACTCAGGCCAAATAGGTAGTATAACAAAAGTAATGCAAAGTATCAACACTGTGTCATGTTACAGTGTGTCATGTTACACTGTTTCATGTTACACTGTGTCATGTTACACTGTCATGTTACGCTGTGTAATGTTACTCTGTGTCATGTTACACTGTGTCATGTTACAGAGTGCAATGTTACACTGTGTCATGTTACACTGTGTAATGTTACTCTGTGTAATGTTACACTGTGTCATGTTACACTGTGTAATGTTACTCTGTGTAATGTTACAGTGTGGGCATATTACTGTTTCATGTTACACTGTGTCATGTTACAGTGGGTCATATTACTGTTTCATGTCCGGTCGATTGTAGCTGAGATAGGCGCCAGCGCCCCCCGCGACCCCAAAAGGGAATAAGCGGTAGAAAAATGGATGGATGGATGGATGGTACACTGTCATGTTACAATGTTTCATGTTACACTGTGTCATGTTACACTGTGTCATGTTACACTGTGTCATGTTACACTGTGTAATGTTACTCTGTGTAATGTTACAGTGTGTCATATTACTGTTTCATGTTACAGTGTGTCATGTTACTGTTTCATGTTACAGTGTGTCATGTTACAGTGGGTCATATTAGTGTTTCATGTCCGGTCGATTGTAGCTGAGATTAGGCGCCAGCGCCCCCCCGCCCACCCCAAAAGGGAATAAGCGGTAGAAAATGGATGGATGGATGGATGGATGGATGGATGGATGGATGGTACACTGTCATGTTACAATGTTTCATGTTACACTGTGTAATATGTTTGCTTCATGCAAAACATTATGCTTTTTTGAACAGTTAAACACAAACTGGATTGAAACACTTTTACACACACACACACACACATCCACACACACACACCACACACACACACACACACACACACACACACACACACACACACACACACACACACACACACACACACATCCACACACACACACACACACACACACACACACACACACGACACACACACACACACATCCACACACACACACACATCCACACACACACACACACACACATCCACACACACACATCCACACACACACACACACACACACTACACACACACACACACACACACAACACACACACACACACACACACACACACACACACACATCCACACACACACACACACACACACACACACACACACACACACACACACACACACATCCACACACACACACACACATCCACACACACACACACACATCCACACACACACATCCACACACACAGATTCACACACTGATGTGCCATGCAAGGCGCTAACCACTAACCTGGAGCCATCAGGAGCAAGGGTGAAGTGTCTTGCTCAAGGACACAACGGACATTACTAGGATGGTAGACAGTGGGGGATCGAACCAGGAACCCTCAGACTGCTCTCCCAACTTAGCCCCGCCGTCCCCCAAGTTGTGTAACTTTTTTCACTTTTTCACTTTTGTTTACATTCTTTTTACCAGCTTTTAGTTTTCTGCCCTCTGTTTATCTTCTTTTTTACTTTGTTTGACCTTTTATTTGCCTTCTTTTACCTCCTTTTTTTACCTTGTTTCTGCTCTTTCACCTTCAATGTATCTTGTTATTCCTTATTTGACCTTCTATTGACCTTAGTTTACCTTATTTTCACTTTAGTTTACCTTGTATTTAACTTGTTTTACCTGGTTTCACATTGTTTAACTTTTATTTACCGTATTCTACTTTTTTCTTTTTTAGCTTTTTTACTGACCTTTAAACATTTCTGTTCATTTTCTATTTACCTTGGATTACCTTATTTTTTACCTTGGTTTACCTTTTATTTAACTTGTTTAACCTTCCTTTACAATGTTTAACTTCTATTTACCTTATTTTTACATTGTTTACCTTGTTGTTTTACCTTGTTTTTTTACATTGTTTAC
>NC_084618.1:67378499-67400999 GCF_033978795.1 Nerophis ophidion
TACACAGTCAAGGATGCTAAATGCGACTGAAAGTCAGACAAGGTATGCTAAGCTAGCTAGTGTCGTGTAAAAAGTGACAGGAAGTGGTTCTTCAAAGTAAATGCAACATATTTGCAGATATAAAGCAAATATAGCAGGTGTAAGCAGATATGAAACAAACACAAGGGACGTGTGCAGAGCAACTGGACAAGCCAGCAACCCAGCTAACATGACATCACTTGTACAACATGACATAATTAGTACATGACATCATTAGTACAACATGACATCATTAGTACAACATGACATCACTTGTACAACATGACATCACTTGTGCAACATGACATCATTAGTACAACATCAATCAATCAATCAATGTTTACTTATATAGCCCTAAATCACTAGTGTCTCAAAGGGCTGCACAAACCACTACGACATCCTCGGTAGGCCCACATAAGGGCAAGGAAAACTCACACCCAGTGGGACATTGGTGACAATAATGACCCATTGGGACGTCGGTGACAATGATGATTATGAGAACCTTGGAGAGGAGGAAAGCAATGGATGTCGAGCGGGTCTAACATGATACTGTGAAAGTTCAATCCACAATGGATACAACACAGTCGCGAGAGTCCAGTCCAAAGAGGATCCAAGACACAGCAGCGAGAGTCCCGTTCACAGCGGAGCCAGCAGGAAACCATCCCAAGTGGAGGCGGATCAGCAGCGCAGAGATGTCCCCAGCCGATACACAGGCGAGCAGTACATGGCCACCGGATCGGACCGGACCCCCTCCACATGGGAGAGTGGGACATAGAAGAAAAAGAAAAGAAACGGCAGATCAACTGGTCTAAAAAGGGAGTCTATTTAAAGGCTAGAGTATACAAATGAGTTTTAAGGTGAGACTTAAATGCTTCTACTGAGGTGGCATCTCGAACTGTTACCGGGAGGGCATTCCAGAGTACTGGAGCCCGAACGGAAAATGCTCTATAGCCCGCAGACTTTTTTTGGGCTTTGGGAATCACTAATAAGCCGGAGTCCTTTGAACGCAGATTTCTTGCCGGGACATATGGTACAATACAATCGGCAAGATAGGATGGAGCTAGACCGTGTAGTATTTTATACCTAAGTAGTAAAACCTTAAAGTCACATCTTAAGTGCACAGGAAGCCAGTGCAGGTGAGCCAGTATAGGTATATATGTATGTATATATGTATATAAAGGTATATACAGTATAGGTATATATGTATGTATATATGTATATAAAGGTATATACAGTATAGGTATATATGTATGTATATATGTATATAAAGGTATATACAGTATAGGTATATATGTATGTATATATGTATATAAAGGTATATACAGTATAGGTATATATGTATGTATATATGTATATAAAGGTATATACAGTATAGGTATATATGTATGTATATATGTATATAAAGGTATATACAGTATAGGTATATATGTATGTATATATGTATATAAAGGTATATACAGTATAGGTATATATGTATGTATATATGTATATAAAGGTATATACAGTATAGGTATATATGTATGTATATATTTATATAAAGGTATATACAGTATAGGTATATATGTATGTATATATGTATATAAAGGTATATACAGTATAGGTATATATGTATGTATATATGTATATAAAGGTATATACAGTATAGGTATATATGTATGTATATATGTATATAAAGGTATATACAGTATAGGTATATATGTATGTATATATGTATATAAAGGTATATACAGTACAGGCGTAATGTGATCAAACTTTCTTGTTCTTGTCAAAAGTCTAGCAGCCGCATTTTGTACCAACTGTAATCTTTTAATGCTAGACATGGGGAGACCCGAAAATAATACGTTACAGTAGTCGAGGCGAGACGTAACAAAAGCATGGATAATGATCTCAGCGTCTTTAGTGGACAGAATGGAGCGAATTTTAGCGATGTTACGGAGATGAAAGAAGGCCGTTTTAGTAACGCTTTTAATGTGTGCCTCAAAGGAGAGAGTTGGGTGGAAGATAATACCCAGATTCTTTACCGTGTCGCCTTGTTTAATTGTTTGGTTGTCAAATGTTAGAGTTGTATTATTAAATAGAGTTCGGTGTCTAGCAGGACCGATAATCAGCATTTCCGTTTTTTTGGCGTTGAGTTGCAAAAAGTTAGCGGACATCCATTGTTTAATTTCATTAAGACACGCCTCCAGCTGACTACAATCCGGCGTGTTGGTCAGCTTTAGGGGCATGTAGAGTTGGGTGTCATCAGCATAACAGTGAAAGCTAACACCGTATTTGCGTATGATGTCACCTAGCGGCAGCATGTAGATGCTGAAGAGTGCAGGGCCAAGGACCGAACCCTGGGGAACTCCACACGTTACCTTAACGTAGTCCGAGGTCACATTGTTATGGGAGACACACTGCATCCTATCAGTAAGATAAGAGTTAAACCAAGACAGGGCTAAGTCTGACATACCAATTCGTATTTTGATACGTTCTAATAAAATATTATGATCGACGGTATCGAAAGCAGCGCTAAGATCGAGGAGCAGCAACATAGATGACGCATCAGAATCCATCGTTAGCAATAGATCATTAGTCATTTTTGCGAGGGCTGTCTCCGTGGAGTGATTTGCCGTGAAACCGGATTGAAAGGTTTCACATAGATTGTTAAACGCTAAGTGTTCATTTAACTGCTGCGCAACAATTTTTTCAAGGATTTTCGAAATAAAGGGAAGGTGAGACACCGGTCGGTAATTTACCATGAGGTCAGGATCGAGGTTAGGTCTTTTAAGAAGAGGATGAATAACCGCTTTTTTGAATGCTAGGGGAACAGTGCCCGAGGAGAGTGATAAGTTTATAATATTTAGCACTGATGGCCCTAATAATTCAAAGAGCTCCTTGATCAGTTTCCCAGGAAGAGGGTCAAGTAAACATGTTGTCTGTTTTATTCCATTTACACGTTGTAACAATTCCTCTAATGTTATTTCCTCAAAACGAGAGAAACTATTTTGGAGGGCAGTATCCGCCGTATATACAATCGTGTCAGTGTTAATAGAACCCCGTTGTAGCTGGGACGCATTGTCTTTAATCTCCTTTCTAATGACTTCAATTTTCTTAATAAAGAATTGCATAAAGTCATCAGCTGAGTGGGTGGAGCTACTGGAAGGAATCCCTTGTTGGGTTAGCGATGCTACCGTACTAAACAAAAATTTAGGATCGTTTTTATTACGGTGGATGAGATTTGAGTAATAATTAGCTTTAGCTAAGGTAAGCATGCGTTTATAAGTTATTAAACTATCACTCCATGCTTGATGGTGCACCTCAAGTTTAGTCGTGCGCCATTTGCGTTCCAGCTTTCTACATAATAATTTCTGAGCTCTAGTTTCTTCTGTAAACCACGGGGTGCGCTTTTTTGGAGCCTTTTTTAACTTTAGCGGTGCTATGTTATCAATGGTTTCGCGCAGGGCGTCGTTAAAGTTGTTAGTGAGGTTATCAATAGAGCCCACATACTTTGGGAATGGTGCCATTACCGAGGGCAGTAGGTCAGCAAGAGTTGTCGTTGTGGCCGTATTAATGTTGCGGCTGCTATAGCAGGTATTATTATTATTAGTTTGACGAACATGCGTCTGAACCTCGAATTTTATAAGGTAATGATCGGACAATACTTTAGTATACGGGAGTATCGTAACTTTGGAAACGGTGATGCCCCTGACAAGCACTAGGTCTATCGTATTACCGTTGCGATGCGTGGGTTCATTTATTATTTGTGTGAGACCACAGCTATCAATTATAGTCTGGAGCGCTACGCACGGTGGGTCCGATGGGGTATTCATATGGATATTAAAGTCCCCCATTATGATTATATTATCGGCGTGTGTCACTAGATCAGCAACGAACTCTGAGAATTCATTAATAAAGTCCGAATAGGGCCCTGGGGGGCGGTAGATAACAGCCAGGTGTAGAGGCAGCGGTGTGACAGACCTCATAGTAAGCACCTCAAACGATTTATATTTATTATTTATGTTAGGACTAAGGTTAAAGTTTTCGTTGTATATTAGTGCGACCCCCCCACCCCTTTTGAGCGGACGGGCAATATGCGCATGTGTAAAGTTAGGAGGACATGCCTCATTTAGCGCAAAAAAGTCGTTTGGTTTAAGCCAGGTTTCGCTGAGACCGATGACGTTAAGATTGTTGTCTCTGATAATATCATTAACTAACAACGTTTTAGGAGACAATGATCTTATGTTTAAAAAACCTATATTATAGGTTGTGGGCTGTTTTATGGAGTTTTTGATCAAATTATCCGTAGTAGCAATATTAATAATGTTGTGTTTATTATGCCCAGTGCATTTAGTATAGTTACGACCATATCTAGGAATTGATACGACAGGAATTTTCCGATTGTTTGATTGTTGCTTTGATAAACTGCACGCATCATGGTTAGCCACCTCAGTAACGGGGATGTTCCGATTGTTTGTTTGTTGCTTTGATAAACTGCACGCATCATAGTTAGCCACCTCAGTAAAACACATGTCCAACTCTGAAACACTCAAAGCAGAAAAAACTTGTTCTAATTTAACTGACTCCTTACCCAGACCAGTAGTCTCGTATTTTCCATCTAAATCCGTCTTCATGATGGAGGAAAGTGGTGTTCTGTGGGGATTAGCCTTCTGCTTTGTTTTTAGCCCCGCTCGACATCCGCGTTTCCGATCACACCGCTGGCGTCTGCTCCGTAGACGGCCCCCGCTGCTACTAGACTCCCCTGCTTCACAGGCCGCTGGATGTAGCCGCCGACGTATTCCCATGCTAGTTAGCATGTTTAGCACGCAAGTGTCTATCAGTCCAAAACGGCCCGATTCGTCCACATCCAGAAGTGTCTGGCGGTCGTACGTGATCACGGAGTGACCACGATGTGAGCCAGCCATAAAGTTTGTGGAATTGTCCGGTATTTCTGCCAAATGTTCCATCTTTAGCAAGAGCTCCTCGAGAGCGCAGCCCGTCCGGGCGCCGCCATCTTCATCATCAACATGACATCACTTGTACAACATGACATCACTTGTGCAACATGACATCATTAGTACAACATGACATCATTAGTAGAAGATGACATCACTTGTACAACATGACATCATTAGTACAACATGACATCACTTGTGCAACATGACATCATTAGTACAACATGACATCATTAGTACAACATGACATCATTAGTACAACATGACATCATTAGTAGAAGATGACATCACTTGTACAACATGACATCATTAGTACAACATGACATCATTAGTAGAAGATGACATCACTTGTACAACATGACATCATTAGTACAACATGACATCATTAGTACAACATGACATCACTTGTACAACATGACATCATTAGTACAACATGACATCACTTGTACAACATGACATCACTTGTGCAACATGACATCACTTGTGCAACATGACATCATTAGTACAACATGACATCACTTGTGCAACATGACATCATTAGTACAACATGACATCACTTGTGCAACATGACATCATTAGTACAACATGACATCACTTGTGCAACATGACATCATTAGTACAACATGACATCATTAGTAGAAGATGACATCACTTGTACAACATGACATCACTTGTAGAACATGACATCATTAGTACATGACATCATTAGTACAACATGACATCATTAGTACAACATGACATCACTTGTACAACATGACATCACTTGTACAACATGACATCATTAGTAGAACATGACATCATTAGTACAACATGACATCATTAGTACAACATGACATCACTTGTACAACATGACATCATTAGTACAACATGACATCACTTGTGCAACATGACATCATTAGTACAACATGACATCACTTGTGCAACATGACATCATTAGTACAACATGACATCATTAGTACAACATGACATCATTAGTACAACATGACATCATTAGTACAACATGACATCACTTGTGCAACATGACATCATTAGTACAACATGACATCATTAGTAGAAGATGACATCACTTGTACAACATGACATCACTTGTAGAACATGACATCATTAGTACAACATGACATCATTAGTACAACATGACATTATTAGTAGAACATGACATCATATTAGTAGAACATTACATCACTTGTACAACATGACATCATTAGTACAACATGACATTATTAGTACAACATGACATCATTAGTAGAAGATGACATCATAAGTAGAAGATGACATCATTAGCAGAACATGACATCATTAGTAGAAGATGACATCACTTGTAAAACATGACATCATTAGTAGAAGATGACATCACTTGCACAACATGACATCATTAGTACAACATGACATCATTAGTACAACATGACATCATTAGTAGAAGATGACATCATAAGTAGAAGATGACATCGTTAGTAGAAGATGACACCATATTAGTTGAACATGACATCATTAGTAGATGATGACATCACGTGTAAAACATGACATCATTAGTAGAAGATGACATCACTTGTAAAACATGACGTCACTTGTAGAACATGACGTCACTTGCACAACATGACATCATTAGTAGAAGATGACATCACTTGCACAACATGACATCATTAGTAGAAGATGACATCATTTGTACAACATGACAGTAGAAGATGACATCGTTAGTAGAAGATGACACCATATTAGTAGAACATGACATCATTAGTAGAGGATGACATTATTAGTAGAACATGACACCATATTAGTAGAACATGACATCATTAGTAGAAGATGACATCGTTAGTAGAAGATGACACCATATTAGTTGAACATGACATCATTAGTAGAAGATGACACCATATTAGTTGAACATGACATCATTAGTAGAAGATGACATCACGTGTAAAACATGACATCATTAGTAGAAGATGACATCACTTGCACAACATGACATCATTAGTACAGCATGACATCATTTGTACAACATGACATCATTAGTAGAAGATGACATCACTTGTGCAACATGACATCATTAGTAGAAGATGACATCACTTGTGCAACATGACATCATTAGTGGAAGATGACATCACTTGTGCAACATGACATCATTAGTAGAAGATGACATCACTTGTGCAACATGACATCATTAGTGGAAGATGACATCACTTGTGCAACATGACATCATTAGTAGAAGATGACATCACTTGTACAACATGACATCATTAGTGGAAGATGACATCACTTGTGCAACATGACATCATTAGTAGAAGATGACATCACTTGTACAACATGACATCATTAGTGGAAGATGACATCACTTGTGCAACATGACATCATTAGTGGAAGATGACATCACTTGTGCAACATGACATCATTAGTAGAAGATGACATCACTTGTACAACATGACAGTAGAAGATGACATCGTTAGTAGAACATGACATCATTAGTAGAAGATGACACCATATTAGTAGAACATGACACCATATTAGTAGAGGATGACATCATTAGTAGAAGATGACACCATATTAGTAGAACATGACATCATTAGTAGAAGATGACATCACGTGTAAAACATGACATCATTAGTAGAAGATGACATCACTTGCACAACATGACATCATTAGTACAGCATGACATCATTTGTGCAACATGACATCATTAGTAGAAGATGACATCACTTGCGCAACATGACATCATTAGTAGAAGATGACATCACTTGTGCAACATGACATCATTAGTAGAAGATGACATCACTTGTGCAACATGACATCATTAGTAGAAGATGACATCACTTGTGCAACATGACATCATTAGTGGAAGATGCCATCACTTGTGCAACATGACATCATTAGTGGAAGATGACATCACTTGCACAACATGACATCATTAGTACAGCATGACATCATTTGTGCAACATGACATCATTAGTAGAAGATGACATCACTTGCGCAACATGACATCATTAGTAGAAGATGACATCACTTGTGCAACATGACATCATTAGTGGAAGATGCCATCACTTGTGCAACATGACATCATTAGTGGAAGATGACATCACTTGCACAACATGACATCATTAGTACAGCATGACATCATTTGTGCAACATGACATCATTAGTAGAAGATGACATCACTTGCGCAACATGACATCATTAGTAGAAGATGACATCACTTGTGCAACATGACATCATTAGTAGAAGATGACATCACTTGTGCAACATGACATCATTAGTGGAAGATGCCATCACTTGTGCAACATGACATCATTAGTGGAAGATGACATCACTTGTGCAACATGACATCATTAGTGGAAGATGACATCACTTGTGCAACATGACATCATTAGTGGAAGATGACATCACTTGTGCAACATGACATCATTAGTGGAAGATGACATCACTTGTGCAACATGACATCATTAGTAGAAGATGAACCCTAACCCTAACCTTTAGTGTGTGTTGATAAATAGTCATTATTTTAGTACATTTATATCAGGGGTCAGCAACCTTTTTGAAAGCAAGAGCTACTTCTTGGCTGCTGATTAATGCCAAGGGCTACCAGTTTGATACACACTTACATAAATTGCCAGAAATGGTCATTTTGCTCAATTTAACTTTAATAAATACATCTATATATATATATAAAAATAGTTTTTCCTTTTACGGAAGGTTTTTTGTAGAGAATAAATGATGAAAAAAAACACTTAATTGAACGGTTTAAAAGAGGAGAAAACAGGAAAAAAATTACAATTAAATTTTGAAACATAGTTTATCTTCAATTTCGACTCTTTAAATTTCAAAATTCAACTGAAAAAAATGAAGACAAAAACTAGCTAATTTGAATCTTTTTGAAAAAAACTACAAAAAGAATTTATGGAACATCATTAGTCATTTTTACTGATTAAGATTAATTTTAGAATTTTGAAGACATGTTTTAAATATGTTAAAATCCAATCTGCACTTTGTTAGAATATATAACAAATTGGACCAAGCTATATTTCTAACAAAGACAAATCATTATTTCTTCTAGATTTTCCAGAACAAAAAATGTAAAAGAAATTCAAAAGACTTTGAAATAAGATTTCAATTTGATTGTACAGATTTTCTAGATTGGCCAGAATATTTTTTTTAATTTTAATCATAATAAGTTTTAAGAAATATTTAAGAAATATTCTTTGTCGAAAAAACAGAAGCTAAAATGAAGAATTAAATTCAAATGTATTTATTATTCTTTACAATAAAAAAAAAAGATACTTGAACATTGATTTAAATTGTAAAGAAAGAACAGGAAGGAATTTAAAAGGTAAAAAGGTATATGTTTAAAAATCCTAAAATCATTTTTAAGGTTGTATTTCTTCTCTAAAATTGTCTTTCTGAGAGTCATAAGAGGCACAGTAAAAAAATAAATAAATGAATGTATTTAAAGAAGTGAAGACCAAGTCTTTCAAATATTTTCTTGGATTTTCAAATTCTATTTGAGTAGTTTTATGTTTTGTATTACTTGAACTTGAACCTTTTCACTTCCAGTATCGCACTGATCTTGGAGCCTCAAGTATTGGCCGATACTGTCAGTGATCCCATACCAAATCAATCAATCAATCAAACTCTATTTATACCAAATCAATCAATCAATTAATCAAACTTTATTTACACAGCCCTTAATCACAAGTAGGGATCAATAGCAGAAGGACTTTGAAATACTTGATGGACTTAATGGTGTGGAAGTTGGAGACATAACAATAGTAGCGAGGCAAAATACTAATATTGATTAATACACCTCTAAAGCAGACTTAGGTTGAAGTGGAGTGGACTTAGGTTGAAGTGGACTTAGGTTGAAGTGGAGTGGACTTAGGTTGAAGTGGAGTGGACTTAGGTTGAAGTGGACTTAGGTTGAAGTGGAGTGGACTTAGGTTGAAGTGGACTTAGGTTGAAGTGGACTTAGGTTGAAGTGGAGTGGACTTAGGTTGAAGTGAAGTGGACTTAGGTTGAAGTGGACTTAGGTTGAAGTGGAGTGGACTTAGGTTGAAGTGGAGTGGACTAATGTTGAAGTGGACTTAGGTTGAAGTGGACTTAGGTTGAAGTGGAGTGGACTAATGTTGGAGTGGACTTAGGTTGAAGTGGAGTGGACTTAGGTTGAAGTGGACTTAGGTTGAAGTGGAGTGGACTAATGTTGGAGTGGACTTAGGTTGAAGTGGAGTGGACTTAGGTTGAAGTGGAGTGGACTAATGTTGAAGTGGACTTAGGTTGAAGTGAAGTGGACTTAGGTTGAAGTGGACTTAGGTTGAAGTGGAGTGGACTTAGGTTGAAGTGGAGTGGACTTAGGTTGAAGTGGACTTAGGTTGAAGTGGAGTGGACTTAGGTTGAAGTGGACTTAGGTTGAAGTGGAGTGGACTTAGGTTGAGGTGGACTTAGGTTGAAGTGGACTTAGGTTGAAGTGGAGTGGACTTAGGTTGAAGTGGAGTGGACTTAGGTTGAAGTGGAGTGGACTTAGGTTGAAGTGGACTTAGGTTGAAGTGGAGTGGACTAATGTTGGAGTGGACTTAGGTTGAAGTGGAGTGGACTTAGGTTGAAGTGGAGTGGACTAATGTTGAAGTGGACTTAGGTTGAAGTGAAGTGGACTTAGGTTGAAGTGGACTTAGGTTGAAGTGGAGTGGACTTAGGTTGAAGTGGAGTGGACTTAGGTTGAAGTGGACTTAGGTTGAAGTGGAGTGGACTTAGGTTGAAGTGGAGTGGACTTAGGTTGAAGTGAAGTGGACTTAGGTTGAAGTGGACTTAGGTTGAAGTGGAGTGGACTTAGGTTGAAGTGGACTTAGGTTGAAGTGGACTTAGGTTGAAGTGGAGTGGACTTAGGTTGAAGTGGACTAATGTTGAAGTGGACTTAGGTTGAAGTGGAGTGGACTTAGGTTGAAGTGGACTTAGGTTGAAGTGGACTTAGGTTGAAGTGGAGTGGACTTAGGTTGAAGTGGACTTAGGTTGAAGTGGACTTAGGTTGAAGTGGAGTGGACTAATGTTGAAGTGGAGTGGACTTAGGTTGAAGTGGAGTGGACTTAGGTTGAAGTGGACTTAGGTTGAAGTGGACTTAGGTTGAAGTGGAGTGGACTTAGGTTGAAGTGGAGTGGACTTAGGTTGAAGTGGACTTAGGTTGAAGTGGACTTAGGTTGAAGTGGAGTGGACTTAGGTTGAAGTGGACTAATGTTGAAGTGGACTTAGGTTGAAGTGGAGTGGACTTAGGTTGAAGTGGACTTAGGTTGAAGTGGACTTAGGTTGAAGTGGAGTGGACTTAGGTTGCAGTGGACTTAGGTTGAAGTGGACTTAGGTTGAAGTGGAGTGGACTAATGTTGGAGTGGACTTAGGTTGAAGTGGAGTGGACTTAGGTTGAAGTGGAGTGGACTAATGTTGAAGTGGACTTAGGTTGAAGTGAAGTGGACTTAGGTTGAAGTGGACTTAGGTTGAAGTGGAGTGGACTTAGGTTGAAGTGGAGTGGACTTAGGTTGAAGTGGACTTAGGTTGAAGTGGAGTGGACTTAGGTTGAAGTGGAGTGGACTTAGGTTGAAGTGAAGTGGACTTAGGTTGAAGTGGACTTAGGTTGAAGTGGAGTGGACTTAGGTTGAAGTGGACTTAGGTTGAAGTGGACTTAGGTTGAAGTGGAGTGGACTTAGGTTGAAGTGGACTAATGTTGAAGTGGACTTAGGTTGAAGTGTAGTGGACTTAGGTTGAAGTGGACTTAGGTTGAAGTGGACTTAGGTTGAAGTGGAGTGGACTTAGGTTGAAGTGGACTTAGGTTGAAGTGGACTTAGGTTGAAGTGGAGTGGACTAATGTTGAAGTGGAGTGGACTTAGGTTGAAGTGGAGTGGACTTAGGTTGAAGTGGACTTAGGTTGAAGTGGACTTAGGTTGAAGTGGAGTGGACTTAGGTTGAAGTGGAGTGGACTTAGGTTGAAGTGGACTTAGGTTGAAGTGGACTTAGGTTGAAGTGGAGTGGACTTAGGTTGAAGTGGACTAATGTTGAAGTGGACTTAGGTTGAAGTGGAGTGGACTTAGGTTGAAGTGGACTTAGGTTGAAGTGGACTTAGGTTGAAGTGGAGTGGACTTAGGTTGCAGTGGACTTAGGTTGAAGTGGACTTAGGTTGAAGTGGAGTGGACTAATGTTGAAGTGGAGTGGACTTAGGTTGAAGTGGAGTTGACTTAGGTTGAAGTGGAGTGGACTTAGGTTGAAGTGAAGTGGACTTAGGTTGAAGTGGAGTGGACTTAGGTTGAAGTGGAGTGGACTAATGTTGAAGTGGACTTAGGTTGAAGGGAAGTGGACTTAGGTTGAAGTGGACTTAGGTTGAAGTGGAGTGGACTTAGGTTGAAGTGGACTTAGGTTGAAGTGGAGTGGACTTAGGTTGAGGTGGACTTAGGTTGAAGTGGACTTAGGTTGAAGTGGAGTGGACTTAGGTTGAAGTGGAGTGGACTTAGGTTGAAGTGGAGTGGACTAATGTTGAAGTGGACTTAGGTTGAAGTGGACTTAGGTTGAAGTGGAGTGGACTTAGGTTGAAGTGGAGTGGACTTAGGTTGAAGTGGAGTGGACTAATGTTGAAGTGGACTTAGGTTGAAGTGAAGTGGACTTAGGTTGAAGTGGACTTAGGTTGAAGTGGAGTGGACTTAGGTTGAAGTGGAGTGGACTTAGGTTGAAGTGGACTTAGGTTGAAGTGGAGTGGACTTAGGTTGAAGTGGAGTGGACTTAGGTTGAAGTGAAGTGGACTTAGGTTGAAGTGGACTTAGGTTGAAGTGGAGTGGACTTAGGTTGAAGTGGACTTAGGTTGAAGTGAAGTGGACTTAGGTTGAAGTGGACTTAGGTTGAAGTGGACTTAGGTTGAAGTGGAGTGGACTTAGGTTGAAGTGGACTTAGGTTGAAGTGGACTTAGGTTGAAGTGGAGTGGACTAATGTTGAAGTGGAGTGGACTTAGGTTGAAGTGGAGTGGACTTAGGTTGAAGTGGACTTAGGTTGAAGTGGACTTAGGTTGAAGTGGAGTGGACTTAGGTTGAAGTGGAGTGGACTTAGGTTGAAGTGGACTTAGGTTGAAGTGGACTTAGGTTGAAGTGGAGTGGACTTAGGTTGAAGTGGACTAATGTTGAAGTGGACTTAGGTTGAAGTGGAGTGGACTTAGGTTGAAGTGGACTTAGGTTGCAGTGGACTTAGGTTGAAGTGGACTTAGGTTGAAGTGGAGTGGACTAATGTTGAAGTGGAGTGGACTTAG
Source organism: Nerophis ophidion (assembly GCF_033978795.1). Classification (NCBI taxonomy): domain Eukaryota; kingdom Metazoa; phylum Chordata; class Actinopteri; order Syngnathiformes; family Syngnathidae; genus Nerophis; species Nerophis ophidion. The sequence continues at coordinate 67,391,700 of NC_084618.1, forward strand.
GTTGAAGTGGAGTTGACTTAGGTTGAAGTGGAGTGGACTTAGGTTGAAGTGAAGTGGACTTAGGTTGAAGTGGAGTGGACTTAGGTTGAAGTGGAGTGGACTAATGTTGAAGTGGACTTAGGTTGAAGTGGACTTAGGTTGAAGTGGACTTAGGTTGAAGTGGAGTGGACTTAGGTTGAAGTGGACTTAGGTTGAAGTGGAGTGGACTTAGGTTGAGGTGGACTTAGGTTGAAGTGGACTTAGGTTGAAGTGGAGTGGACTTAGGTTGAAGTGGAGTGGACTTAGGTTGAAGTGGAGTGGACTAATGTTGAAGTGGACTTAGGTTGAAGTGGACTTAGGTTGAAGTGGAGTGGACTTAGGTTGAAGTGGAGTGGACTTAGGTTGAAGTGGAGTGGACTAATGTTGAAGTGGACTTAGGTTGAAGTGAAGTGGACTTAGGTTGAAGTGGACTTAGGTTGAAGTGGAGTGGACTTAGGTTGAAGTGGAGTGGACTTAGGTTGAAGTGGACTTAGGTTGAAGTGGAGTGGACTTAGGTTGAAGTGGAGTGGACTTAGGTTGAAGTGAAGTGGACTTAGGTTGAAGTGGACTTAGGTTGAAGTGGAGTGGACTTAGGTTGAAGTGGACTTAGGTTGAAGTGGACTTAGGTTGAAGTGGAGTGGACTTAGGTTGAAGTGGACTAATGTTGAAGTGGACTTAGGTTGAAGTGGAGTGGACTTAGGTTGAAGTGGACTTAGGTTGAAGTGGACTTAGGTTGAAGTGGAGTGGACTTAGGTTGAAGTGGACTTAGGTTGAAGTGGACTTAGGTTGAAGTGGAGTGGACTAATGTTGAAGTGGAGTGGACTTAGGTTGAAGTGGAGTGGACTTAGGTTGAAGTGGACTTAGGTTGAAGTGGAGTGGACTTAGGTTGAAGTGGAGTGGACTTAGGTTGAAGTGGACTTAGGTTGAAGTGGACTTAGGTTGAAGTGGAGTGGACTTAGGTTGAAGTGGACTAATGTTGAAGTGGACTTAGGTTGAAGTGGAGTGGACTTAGGTTGAAGTGGACTTAGGTTGAAGTGGACTTAGGTTGAAGTGGAGTGGACTTAGGTTGCAGTGGACTTAGGTTGAAGTGGACTTAGGTTGAAGTGGAGTGGACTAATGTTGAAGTGGAGTGGACTTAGGTTGAAGTGGAGTTGACTTAGGTTGAAGTGGAGTGGACTTAGGTTGAAGTGAAGTGGACTTAGGTTGAAGTGGAGTGGACTTAGGTTGAAGTGGAGTGGACTAATGTTGAAGTGGACTTAGGTTGAAGGGAAGTGGACTTAGGTTGAAGTGGACTTAGGTTGAAGTGGAGTGGACTTAGGTTGAAGTGGACTTAGGTTGAAGTGGAGTGGACTTAGGTTGAGGTGGACTTAGGTTGAAGTGGACTTAGGTTGAAGTGGAGTGGACTTAGGTTGAAGTGGAGTGGACTTAGGTTGAAGTGGAGTGGACTAATGTTGAAGTGGACTTAGGTTGAAGTGGACTTAGGTTGAAGTGGAGTGGACTTAGGTTGAAGTGGAGTGGACTTAGGTTGAAGTGGAGTGGACTAATGTTGAAGTGGACTTAGGTTGAAGTGAAGTGGACTTAGGTTGAAGTGGACTTAGGTTGAAGTGGAGTGGACTTAGGTTGAAGTGGAGTGGACTTAGGTTGAAGTGGACTTAGGTTGAAGTGGAGTGGACTTAGGTTGAAGTGGAGTGGACTTAGGTTGAAGTGAAGTGGACTTAGGTTGAAGTGGACTTATGTTGAAGTGGAGTGGACTTAGGTTGAAGTGGACTTAGGTTGAAGTGGACTTAGGTTGAAGTGGAGTGGACTTAGGTTGAAGTGGACTAATGTTGAAGTGGACTTAGGTTGAAGTGGAGTGGACTTAGGTTGAAGTGGACTTAGGTTGAAGTGGACTTAGGTTGAAGTGGAGTGGACTTAGGTTGAAGTGGACTTAGGTTGAAGTGGACTTAGGTTGAAGTGGAGTGGACTAATGTTGAAGTGGAGTGGACTTAGGTTGAATTGGAGTGGACTTAGGTTGAAGTGGACTTAGGTTGAAGTGGACTTAGGTTGAAGTGGAGTGGACTTAGGTTGAAGTGAAGTGGACTTAGGTTGAAGTGGACTTAGGTTGAAGTGGAGTGGACTTAGGTTGAAGTGGAGTGGACTAATGTTGAAGTGGACTTAGGTTGAAGTGGACTTAGGTTGAAGTGGAGTGGACTAATGTTGGAGTGGACTTAGGTTGAAGTGGAGTGGACTTAGGTTGAAGTGGACTTAGGTTGAAGTGGAGTGGACTAATGTTGGAGTGGACTTAGGTTGAAGTGGAGTGGACTTAGGTTGAAGTGGAGTGGACTAATGTTGAAGTGGACTTAGGTTGAAGTGAAGTGGACTTAGGTTGAAGTGGACTTAGGTTGAAGTGGAGTGGACTTAGGTTGAAGTGGAGTGGACTTAGGTTGAAGTGGACTTAGGTTGAAGTGGAGTGGACTTAGGTTGAAGTGGACTTAGGTTGAAGTGGAGTGGACTTAGGTTGAGGTGGACTTAGGTTGAAGTGGACTTAGGTTGAAGTGGAGTGGACTTAGGTTGAAGTGGAGTGGACTTAGGTTGAAGTGGAGTGGACTTAGGTTGAAGTGGACTTAGGTTGAAGTGGAGTGGACTAATGTTGGAGTGGACTTAGGTTGAAGTGGAGTGGACTTAGGTTGAAGTGGAGTGGACTAATGTTGAAGTGGACTTAGGTTGAAGTGAAGTGGACTTAGGTTGAAGTGGACTTAGGTTGAAGTGGAGTGGACTTAGGTTGAAGTGGAGTGGACTTAGGTTGAAGTGGACTTAGGTTGAAGTGGAGTGGACTTAGGTTGAAGTGGAGTGGACTTAGGTTGAAGTGAAGTGGACTTAGGTTGAAGTGGACTTAGGTTGAAGTGGAGTGGACTTAGGTTGAAGTGGACTTAGGTTGAAGTGGACTTAGGTTGAAGTGGAGTGGACTTAGGTTGAAGTGGACTAATGTTGAAGTGGACTTAGGTTGAAGTGGAGTGGACTTAGGTTGAAGTGGACTTAGGTTGAAGTGGACTTAGGTTGAAGTGGAGTGGACTTAGGTTGAAGTGGACTTAGGTTGAAGTGGACTTAGGTTGAAGTGGAGTGGACTAATGTTGAAGTGGAGTGGACTTAGGTTGAAGTGGAGTGGACTTAGGTTGAAGTGGACTTAGGTTGAAGTGGACTTAGGTTGAAGTGGAGTGGACTTAGGTTGAAGTGGAGTGGACTTAGGTTGAAGTGGACTTAGGTTGAAGTGGACTTAGGTTGAAGTGGAGTGGACTTAGGTTGAAGTGGACTAATGTTGAAGTGGACTTAGGTTGAAGTGGAGTGGACTTAGGTTGAAGTGGACTTAGGTTGAAGTGGACTTAGGTTGAAGTGGAGTGGACTTAGGTTGCAGTGGACTTAGGTTGAAGTGGACTTAGGTTGAAGTGGAGTGGACTAATGTTGGAGTGGACTTAGGTTGAAGTGGAGTGGACTTAGGTTGAAGTGGAGTGGACTAATGTTGAAGTGGACTTAGGTTGAAGTGAAGTGGACTTAGGTTGAAGTGGACTTAGGTTGAAGTGGAGTGGACTTAGGTTGAAGTGGAGTGGACTTAGGTTGAAGTGGACTTAGGTTGAAGTGGAGTGGACTTAGGTTGAAGTGGAGTGGACTTAGGTTGAAGTGAAGTGGACTTAGGTTGAAGTGGACTTAGGTTGAAGTGGAGTGGACTTAGGTTGAAGTGGACTTAGGTTGAAGTGGACTTAGGTTGAAGTGGAGTGGACTTAGGTTGAAGTGGACTAATGTTGAAGTGGACTTAGGTTGAAGTGTAGTGGACTTAGGTTGAAGTGGACTTAGGTTGAAGTGGACTTAGGTTGAAGTGGAGTGGACTTAGGTTGAAGTGGACTTAGGTTGAAGTGGACTTAGGTTGAAGTGGAGTGGACTAATGTTGAAGTGGAGTGGACTTAGGTTGAAGTGGAGTGGACTTAGGTTGAAGTGGACTTAGGTTGAAGTGGACTTAGGTTGAAGTGGAGTGGACTTAGGTTGAAGTGGAGTGGACTTAGGTTGAAGTGGACTTAGGTTGAAGTGGACTTAGGTTGAAGTGGAGTGGACTTAGGTTGAAGTGGACTAATGTTGAAGTGGACTTAGGTTGAAGTGGAGTGGACTTAGGTTGAAGTGGACTTAGGTTGAAGTGGACTTAGGTTGAAGTGGAGTGGACTTAGGTTGCAGTGGACTTAGGTTGAAGTGGACTTAGGTTGAAGTGGAGTGGACTAATGTTGAAGTGGAGTGGACTTAGGTTGAAGTGGAGTTGACTTAGGTTGAAGTGGAGTGGACTTAGGTTGAAGTGAAGTGGACTTAGGTTGAAGTGGAGTGGACTTAGGTTGAAGTGGAGTGGACTAATGTTGAAGTGGACTTAGGTTGAAGGGAAGTGGACTTAGGTTGAAGTGGACTTAGGTTGAAGTGGAGTGGACTTAGGTTGAAGTGGACTTAGGTTGAAGTGGAGTGGACTTAGGTTGAGGTGGACTTAGGTTGAAGTGGACTTAGGTTGAAGTGGAGTGGACTTAGGTTGAAGTGGAGTGGACTTAGGTTGAAGTGGAGTGGACTAATGTTGAAGTGGACTTAGGTTGAAGTGGACTTAGGTTGAAGTGGAGTGGACTTAGGTTGAAGTGGAGTGGACTTAGGTTGAAGTGGAGTGGACTAATGTTGAAGTGGACTTAGGTTGAAGTGAAGTGGACTTAGGTTGAAGTGGACTTAGGTTGAAGTGGAGTGGACTTAGGTTGAAGTGGAGTGGACTTAGGTTGAAGTGGACTTAGGTTGAAGTGGAGTGGACTTAGGTTGAAGTGGAGTGGACTTAGGTTGAAGTGAAGTGGACTTAGGTTGAAGTGGACTTAGGTTGAAGTGGAGTGGACTTAGGTTGAAGTGGACTTAGGTTGAAGTGAAGTGGACTTAGGTTGAAGTGGACTTAGGTTGAAGTGGACTTAGGTTGAAGTGGAGTGGACTTAGGTTGAAGTGGACTTAGGTTGAAGTGGACTTAGGTTGAAGTGGAGTGGACTAATGTTGAAGTGGAGTGGACTTAGGTTGAAGTGGAGTGGACTTAGGTTGAAGTGGACTTAGGTTGAAGTGGACTTAGGTTGAAGTGGAGTGGACTTAGGTTGAAGTGGAGTGGACTTAGGTTGAAGTGGACTTAGGTTGAAGTGGACTTAGGTTGAAGTGGAGTGGACTTAGGTTGAAGTGGACTAATGTTGAAGTGGACTTAGGTTGAAGTGGAGTGGACTTAGGTTGAAGTGGACTTAGGTTGCAGTGGACTTAGGTTGAAGTGGACTTAGGTTGAAGTGGAGTGGACTAATGTTGAAGTGGAGTGGACTTAGGTTGAAGTGGAGTTGACTTAGGTTGAAGTGGAGTGGACTTAGGTTGAAGTGAAGTGGACTTAGGTTGAAGTGGAGTGGACTTAGGTTGAAGTGGAGTGGACTAATGTTGAAGTGGACTTAGGTTGAAGTGGACTTAGGTTGAAGTGGACTTAGGTTGAAGTGGAGTGGACTTAGGTTGAAGTGGACTTAGGTTGAAGTGGAGTGGACTTAGGTTGAGGTGGACTTAGGTTGAAGTGGACTTAGGTTGAAGTGGAGTGGACTTAGGTTGAAGTGGAGTGGACTTAGGTTGAAGTGGAGTGGACTAATGTTGAAGTGGACTTAGGTTGAAGTGGACTTAGGTTGAAGTGGAGTGGACTTAGGTTGAAGTGGAGTGGACTTAGGTTGAAGTGGAGTGGACTAATGTTGAAGTGGACTTAGGTTGAAGTGAAGTGGACTTAGGTTGAAGTGGACTTAGGTTGAAGTGGAGTGGACTTAGGTTGAAGTGGAGTGGACTTAGGTTGAAGTGGACTTAGGTTGAAGTGGAGTGGACTTAGGTTGAAGTGGAGTGGACTTAGGTTGAAGTGAAGTGGACTTAGGTTGAAGTGGACTTAGGTTGAAGTGGAGTGGACTTAGGTTGAAGTGGACTTAGGTTGAAGTGGACTTAGGTTGAAGTGGAGTGGACTTAGGTTGAAGTGGACTAATGTTGAAGTGGACTTAGGTTGAAGTGGAGTGGACTTAGGTTGAAGTGGACTTAGGTTGAAGTGGACTTAGGTTGAAGTGGAGTGGACTTAGGTTGAAGTGGACTTAGGTTGAAGTGGACTTAGGTTGAAGTGGAGTGGACTAATGTTGAAGTGGAGTGGACTTAGGTTGAAGTGGAGTGGACTTAGGTTGAAGTGGACTTAGGTTGAAGTGGAGTGGACTTAGGTTGAAGTGGAGTGGACTTAGGTTGAAGTGGACTTAGGTTGAAGTGGACTTAGGTTGAAGTGGAGTGGACTTAGGTTGAAGTGGACTAATGTTGAAGTGGACTTAGGTTGAAGTGGAGTGGACTTAGGTTGAAGTGGACTTAGGTTGAAGTGGACTTAGGTTGAAGTGGAGTGGACTTAGGTTGCAGTGGACTTAGGTTGAAGTGGACTTAGGTTGAAGTGGAGTGGACTAATGTTGAAGTGGAGTGGACTTAGGTTGAAGTGGAGTTGACTTAGGTTGAAGTGGAGTGGACTTAGGTTGAAGTGAAGTGGACTTAGGTTGAAGTGGAGTGGACTTAGGTTGAAGTGGAGTGGACTAATGTTGAAGTGGACTTAGGTTGAAGGGAAGTGGACTTAGGTTGAAGTGGACTTAGGTTGAAGTGGAGTGGACTTAGGTTGAAGTGGACTTAGGTTGAAGTGGAGTGGACTTAGGTTGAGGTGGACTTAGGTTGAAGTGGACTTAGGTTGAAGTGGAGTGGACTTAGGTTGAAGTGGAGTGGACTTAGGTTGAAGTGGAGTGGACTAATGTTGAAGTGGACTTAGGTTGAAGTGGACTTAGGTTGAAGTGGAGTGGACTTAGGTTGAAGTGGAGTGGACTTAGGTTGAAGTGGAGTGGACTAATGTTGAAGTGGACTTAGGTTGAAGTGAAGTGGACTTAGGTTGAAGTGGACTTAGGTTGAAGTGGAGTGGACTTAGGTTGAAGTGGAGTGGACTTAGGTTGAAGTGGACTTAGGTTGAAGTGGAGTGGACTTAGGTTGAAGTGGAGTGGACTTAGGTTGAAGTGAAGTGGACTTAGGTTGAAGTGGACTTATGTTGAAGTGGAGTGGACTTAGGTTGAAGTGGACTTAGGTTGAAGTGGACTTAGGTTGAAGTGGAGTGGACTTAGGTTGAAGTGGACTAATGTTGAAGTGGACTTAGGTTGAAGTGGAGTGGACTTAGGTTGAAGTGGACTTAGGTTGAAGTGGACTTAGGTTGAAGTGGAGTGGACTTAGGTTGAAGTGGACTTAGGTTGAAGTGGACTTAGGTTGAAGTGGAGTGGACTAATGTTGAAGTGGAGTGGACTTAGGTTGAATTGGAGTGGACTTAGGTTGAAGTGGACTTAGGTTGAAGTGGACTTAGGTTGAAGTGGAGTGGACTTAGGTTGAAGTGGAGTGGACTTAGGTTGAAGTGGAGTGGACTTAGGTTGAAGTGGACTAATGTTGAAGTGGACTTAGGTTGAAGTGGAGTGGACTTAGGTTGAAGTGGACTTAGGTTGAAGTGGACTTAGGTTGAAGTGGAGTGGACTTAGGTTGCAGTGGACTTAGGTTGAAGTGGACTTAGGTTGAAGTGGAGTGGACTAATGTTGAAGTGGAGTGGACTTAGGTTGAAGTGGAGTTGACTTAGGTTGAAGTGGAGTGGACTTAGGTTGAAGTGAAGTGGACTTAGGTTGAAGTGGAGTGGACTTAGGTTGAAGTGGAGTGGACTAATGTTGAAGTGGACTTAGGTTGAAGGGAAGTGGACTTAGGTTGAAGTGGACTTAGGTTGAAGTGGAGTGGACTTAGGTTGAAGTGGACTTAGGTTGAAGTGGAGTGGACTTAGGTTGAGGTGGACTTAGGTTGAAGTGGACTTAGGTTGAAGTGGAGTGGACTTAGGTTGAAGTGGAGTGGACTTAGGTTGAAGTGGAGTGGACTAATGTTGAAGTGGACTTAGGTTGAAGTGAAGTGGACTTAGGTTGAAGTGGACTTAGGTTGAAGTGGACTTAGGTTGAAGTGAAGTGGACTTAGGTTGAGGTGGACTTAGGTTGAAGTGGACTTAGGTTGAAGTGGAGTGGACTTAGGTTGAAGTGGAGTGGACTTAGGTTGAAGTGGAGTGGACTTAGGTTGAAGTGGACTTAGGTTGAAGTGGACTTAGGTTGAAGTGGAGTGGACTTAGGTTGAAGTGGACTAATGTTGAAGTGGACTTAGGTTGAAGTGGAGTGGACTTAGGTTGAAGTGGACTTAGGTTGAAGTGGACTTAGGTTGAAGTGGAGTGGACTTAGGTTGCAGTGGACTTAGGTTGAAGTGGACTTAGGTTGAAGTGGAGTGGACTAATGTTGAAGTGGAGTGGACTTAGGTTGAAGTGGAGTTGACTTAGGTTGAAGTGGAGTGGACTTAGGTTGAAGTGAAGTGGACTTAGGTTGAAGTGGAGTGGACTTAGGTTGAAGTGGAGTGGACTAATGTTGAAGTGGACTTAGGTTGAAGGGAAGTGGACTTAGGTTGAAGTGGACTTAGGTTGAAGTGGAGTGGACTTAGGTTGAAGTGGACTTAGGTTGAAGTAGAGTGGACTTAGGTTGAGGTGGACTTAGGTTGAAGTGGAGTGGACTTAGGTTGAAGTGGAGTGGACTTAGGTTGAAGTGGAGTGGACTTAGGTTGAAGTGGAGTGGACTAATGTTGAAGTGGACTTAGGTTGAAGTGAAGTGGACTTAGGTTGAAGTGGACTTAGGTTGAAGTGGACTTAGGTTGAAGTGAAGTGGACTTAGGTTGAGGTGGACTTAGGTTGAAGTGGACTTAGGTTGAAGTGGAGTGGACTTAGGTTGAAGTGGAGTGGACTTAGGTTGAAGTGGAGTGGACTAATGTTGAAGTGGACTTAGGTTGAAGTGAAGTGGACTTAGGTTGAAGTGGACTTAGGTTGAAGTGGACTTAGGTTGAAGTGAAGTGGACTTAGGTTGAAGTGGAGTGGACTTAGGTTGAAGTGGACTTAGGTTGAAGTGGAGTGGACTTAGGTTGAAGTGGACTTAGGTTGAAGTGAAGTGGACTTAGGTTGAAGTGAAGTGGACTTAGGTTGAAGTGGAGTGGACTTAGGTTGAAGTGGACTTAGGTTGAAGTGGACTTAGGTTGAAGTGGACTTAGGTTGAAGTGAAGTGGACTTAGGTTGAAGTGGACTTAGGTTGAAGTGGACTTAGGTTGAAGTGGAGTGGACTTAGGTTGAAGTGGACTTAGGTGAAGTGGACTTAGGTTGAAGTGGAGTGGACCTAAGATGGAGGG
>NC_084618.1:67405999-67413499 GCF_033978795.1 Nerophis ophidion
TGTGATGGTGGTGAGCTCTTGTATCTTCCTACGCTGTGTAGTGAAGCATGTTTAGCTAGTCCTCGTCCTCCAGTGATTATGTTACCTGTAAAAAACTTTATTTGTCGCCATGGAGACCAGGATTAGTGATTTAGAAGTAGCTAAAACACTGTGGAGGGATGTTAGCCAGGTGTTAAAGCAGCTCTTCCTTTTTCAGTGTTATAACTTCACCTTTATCTTAACTTTTTACACCAAAATGTGTCCATTCTAACTTTTCTGTGTCTGCTTGGAAGTACTCTGTGTGTGTGCGCTGCCATACATGCTCCTCTGCTTTTCTGTCTGCACACTGTGTCTGCTTGGAAGTACTCTGTGTGTGTGCGCTGCCATACATGCTCCTCTGCTTTTCTGTCTACACACTGTGTCTGCTTGGAAGTACTCTGTGTGTGTGCGCTGCCATACATGCTCCTCTGCTTTTCTGTCTACACACTGTGTCTGCTTGGAAGTACTCTGTGTGTGTGCGCTGCCATACATGCTCCTCTGCTTTTCTGTCTACACACTGTGTCTGCTTGGAAGTACTCTGTGTGTGTGCGCTGCCATACATGCTCCTCTGCTTTTCTGTCTACACACTGTGTCTGCTTGGAAGTACTCTGTGTGTGTGCACTGCCATACATGCTCCTCTGCTTTTCTGTCTACACACTGTGTCTGCTTGGAAGTACTCTGTGTGTGTGCGCTGCCATACATGCTCCTCTGCTTTTCTGTCTACACACTGTGTCTGCTTGGAAGTACTCTGTGTGTGTGCGCTGCCATACATGCTCCTCTGCTTTTCTGTCTACACACTGTGTCTGCTTGGAAGTACTCTGTGTGTGTGCGCTGCCATACATGCTCCTCTGATCCTAAAATCAGCAACATGACGACCACGGGGGTGCAGGGGGTGGGGGAGCAGTACTTTTCAAAGACGGTGTAGTACCGAATTTGATTAATTAATATCGCAGTATATTTATGGATATGACTATTAATCAATATTACTATTTATGATGATTACTATTTATGGATATGATTATTTATGATGTGTAATATTTATGAATATTACTATTTATAGATATGACTATTTATCAATATTACTATGTATGGATATGACTATTTATGGTTATGATTATTTATGATGATTAATATTTATGGATATTAATATTTAGGGATATTACTATTTATGAATATAACTATCAATATTAATATTTGTGAATATTACTATTTATGAATATGACTATCAGTATTAATGTTTATGAATATTACTATTTATGGATATTACTATTTATTGATATGACTATTGATCAATATTACTATTTTTGAATATTTACATTTATATGACTATCAATATGAATATTTATGAATATTACTATTTATGAATATTACTATTTGTTGATATGATTATTTCTGATGATAACTATTTAAGGATATTTCTATTCATGGATATTGCTATTTATGAATATGACAATTTATGGATATTTATAGCATCTTGTCAGTGTGTTGCAGCCAAAACACCATGGGGGTGTCACCTCACTCCAGGTGTGTGTGTGTGTGTGTGTGTGTGTGTGTGTGTGTGTGTGTGTGTGTGTGTGTGTGTGTGTGTGTGTGTGTGTGTATGTGTGTGAGAGAAAATAATGGCTCCATCCATCCATCCACTTTCTACCGCTTGTCCCTCCCAGGGCTGCGGGGGGCACTGACTTACTATATTCATGTTAGAACATTTGGACCTGACTTCTCCACTTTTCAGAAGACTTGAACCAAAGTGTCAACATTTTGTTTGTAAACAGTCGACATCTCTTTTGTCTGCTACTTCTTTCATCTTCTTGCACCCAGCATTCTTTTACTGTAGTTATATACACACACACATATATATATATATATATATATATATATATATATATATATATATATATAAAATATATATATATATATATATATATATATATTTTATATATATATATATATATATATATATATATACATATATATATATATACATATATATAAAATATAAAATAAATATATATATATATATATATATATAAAATATATATATATATATATAAAATAAATATATATATATAAAATATATATATATATATATATATATATATATATATATATTTTTATTTTATATATATATATATATATATATACATATATAAATATATATATATATATATATATATATATAAAATATAAAATATATATATATATATATATATATATATATATATATATATATATATATATATATATATATATATATATATATATATATATATATATATATATATATATATATATTAACCTGCAATCATTTTCTTTGGCCTGCGTCTCAGATTATTATTCATTTGTTTTTTTTCTATATAACAATTCTTACTTTTCATACTTTATGTTGCGTTGCTAAATTGCTACGTTGCGCTAACATGCTGCATGCAGTGTTGCTGCGGTTGGAACAAGATCTTATCTCATCGGAGTGGGAACATTCAGATGTATTTATTAGTGATGTGCCGTATCACTGATTTTCTTTCCCAACCGATACTGAAGACAATTTAGGCTGTTATCAGCGATACCGATAACAGGACGAAATCCCAGCAAGTACATGAACATGGTGTTTCAAAGCATTAAAAATAAATGAAATAAGTCCAAAAATAAAGGCCACATAACTAAAAACAAACACAAAACTAACAAAACAATATATTTTTTTAAATAAACATTTGAAAAAATAAAATAAATTTTGCTTGGACATAAAATCCATGATATAATTTTGACATTTGGGGCCGACAATTGATGAATGATGCAGTAGATGAGAATGTCTGATACTGGACGTCAATACCAATCCGATACATCAATACCAATCTGATACATCAATACCAATCCGATACATCAATACCAATCTGATACATCAATACCAATCTGATACATCAATACCAATCTGATACATCAATACCAATCTGATACATCAATACCAATCTGATACATCAATACCAATCTGATACATCAATACCAATCTGATGTGTCAATACCAATCTGATACATCAATACCAATCTGATACATCAATACCAATCAATAAACAGAATAAATGATGAAGAAGTAGAGACTTTAGTTCCATGCAGAGAATCAACATGTCAACAATCACAAGTTGACTCCCAGTAATTGTTGATGAACACATGATATCCAATCAGTCCAGTATCACCAGCTGAGAATAGACATTAGATCTGGTATCGATGCTGGAGCCTTGGTGGAGGTCTTGGTCATGTGACTCCTGATGGATGTGCTGTCAGCCGCCGTGAGTTAGAGTCGCTCTCCTGGGGGAGTCTTCTGGGCTTTAACCATGTTACGCTGCATTCCTAAGCTGACTGGCCCCCCTGTAGCCCCCTGTGGCCCCTCTGTGTGGCCCCCCTGTGTGGCCCCCCTGTGTGGCCCCCCTGTGTGGCCCCCCTGTGTCCCCTCTGTGGCCCCTGTGTGGCCCCCCTGTGTGGCCCCCCTGTGTGGCCCCCCTGTGTCCCCTCTGTGGCCCCTGTGTGGCCCCCCTGTGTCCCCCCTGTGTCCCCTGTGTGGCCCCCCTGTGTGGCCCCTGTGTGGCCCCTGTGAGGTACAACATGCACACATGGACCAAGACAAAGACCCCTGGAGAAAAGCACAAGAAAAAAGTGTTCTAGTGGGACACTGGGGGAGTGACACCTTGTTGAAGAAGAGAGGAGTGACACCTTGTTGAAGAAGAGAGGAGTGACACCTTGTTGAAGAAGAGAGGAGTGACACCTTGTTGAAGAAGAGAGGAGTGACACCTTGTTGAAGAAGAGAGGAGTGACACCTTGTTGAAGAAGAGAGGAGTGACACCTTGTTGAAGAAGAGAGGAGGACACTGGGGGAGTGACACCTTGTTGAAGAAGAGAGGAGTGACACCTTGTTGAAGAAGAGAGGAGTGACTCCTTGTTGAAGAAGAGAGGAGTGACACCTTGTTGAAGACGAGAGGAGGACACTGGGGGAGTGACACCTTGTTGAAGAAGAGAGGAGGACACTGGGGGAGTGACACCTTGTTGAAGAAGAGAGGAGTGACACCTTGTTGAAGACGAGAGGAGGACACTGGGGGAGTGACACCTTGTTGAAGAAGAGAGGAGTACACTGGGGGAGTGACACCTTGTTGAAGAAGAGAGGAGTACACTGGGGGAGTGACACCTTGTTGAAGAAGAGAGGAGTACACTGGGGGAGTGACACCTTGTTGAAGAAGAGAGGAGTACACTGGGGGAGTGACACCTTGTTGAAGAAGAGAGGAGTACACTGGGGGAGTGACACCTTGTTGAAGAAGAGAGGAGTACACTGGGGGAGTGACACCTTGTTGAAGAAGAGAGGAGTGACACCTTGTTGAAGAAGAGAGGAGTACACTGGGGGAGTGACACCTTGTTGAAGAAGAGAGGAGTACACTGGGGAGTGACACCTTGTTGAAGAAGAGAGGAGTGACACCTTGTTGAAGAAGAGAGGAGTACACTGGGGGAGTGACACCTTGTTGAAGAAGAGAGGAGTGACACCTTGTTGAAGAAGAGAGGAGGACACTGGGGGAGTGACACCTTGTTGAAGAAGAGAGGAGTGACACCTTGTTGAAGAAGAGAGGAGTACACTGGGGGAGTGACACCTTGTTGAAGAAGAGAGGAGTGACACCTTGTTGAAGAAGAGAGGAGTGACACCTTGTTGAAGAAGAGAGGAGGACACTGGGGGAGTGACACCTTGTTGAAGAAGAGAGGAGTGACACCTTGTTGAAGAAGAGAGGAGTACACTGGGGGAGTGACACCTTGTTGAAGAAGAGAGGAGTACACTGGGGGAGTGACACCTTGTTGAAGAAGAGAGGAGTGACACCTTGTTGAAGAAGAGAGGAGTACACTGGGGGAGTGACTCCTTGTTGAAGAAGAGAGGAGTGACACCTTGTTGAAGAAGAGAGGAGTGACTCATTGTTGAAGAAGAGAGGAGTGACACCTTGTTGAAGAAGAGAGGAGGACACTGGGGGAGTGACACCTTGTTGAAGAAGAGAGGAGTGACACCTTGTTGAAGAAGAGAGGAGTACACTGGGGGAGTGACACCTTGTTGAAGAAGAGAGGAGTGACACCCTGTTGAAGAAGAGAGGAGTACACTGGGGGAGTGACACCTTGTTGAAGAAGAGAGGAGTGACACCTTGTTGAAGAAGAGAGGAGTGACACCTTGTTGAAGAAGAGAGGAGGACACTGGGGGAGTGACACCTTGTTGAAGAAGAGAGGAGTACACTGGGGGAGTGACACCTTGTTGAAGAAGAGAGGAGTGACACCTTGTTGAAGAAGAGAGGAGTGACACCTTGTTGAAGAAGAGAGGAGGACACTGGGGGAGTGACACCTTGTTGAAGAAGAGAGGAGTACACTGGGGGAGTGACACCTTGTTGAAGAAGAGAGGAGTACACTGGGGGAGTGACACCTTGTTGAAGAAGAGAGGAGTACACTGGGGGAGTGACACCTTGTTGAAGAAGAGAGGAGTACACTGGGGGAGTGACACCTTGTTGAAGAAGAGAGGAGTACACTGGGGGAGTGACACCTTGTTGAAGAAGAGAGGAGTGACACCTTGTTGAAGAAGAGAGGAGTACACTGGGGGAGTGACACCTTGTTGAAGAAGAGAGGAGTACACTGGGGGAGTGACACCTTGTTGAAGAAGAGAGGAGTGACACCTTGTTGAAGAAGAGAGGAGTACACTGGGGGAGTGACACCTTGTTGAAGAAGAGAGGAGTGACACCTTGTTGAAGAAGAGAGGAGGACACTGGGGGAGTGACACCTTGTTGAAGAAGAGAGGAGTGACACCTTGTTGAAGAAGAGAGGAGTACACTGGGGGAGTGACACCTTGTTGAAGAAGAGAGGAGTGACACCTTGTTGAAGAAGAGAGGAGTGACACCTTGTTGAAGAAGAGAGGAGGACACTGGGGGAGTGACACCTTGTTGAAGAAGAGAGGAGTGACACCTTGTTGAAGAAGAGAGGAGTACACTGGGGGAGTGACACCTTGTTGAAGAAGAGAGGAGTACACTGGGGGAGTGACACCTTGTTGAAGAAGAGAGGAGTGACACCTTGTTGAAGAAGAGAGGAGTACACTGGGGGAGTGACTCCTTGTTGAAGAAGAGAGGAGTGACACCTTGTTGAAGAAGAGAGGAGTGACTCATTGTTGAAGAAGAGAGGAGTGACACCTTGTTGAAGAAGAGAGGAGGACACTGGGGGAGTGACACCTTGTTGAAGAAGAGAGGAGTACACTGGGGGAGTGACACCTTGTTGAAGAAGAGAGGAGTGACACCTTGTTGAAGAAGAGAGGAGTACACTGGGGGAGTGACACCTTGTTGAAGAAGAGAGGAGTGACACCTTGTTGAAGAAGAGAGGAGTGACACCTTGTTGAAGAAGAGAGGAGGACACTGGGGGAGTGACACCTTGTTGAAGAAGAGAGGAGTGACACCTTGTTGAAGAAGAGAGGAGTACACTGGGGGAGTGACACCTTGTTGAAGAAGAGAGGAGTGACACCTTGTTGAAGAAGAGAGGAGGACACTGGGGGAGTGACACCTTGTTGAAGAAGAGAGGAGTACACTGGGGGAGTGACACCTTGTTGAAGAAGAGAGGAGTACACTGGGGGAGTGACACCTTGTTGAAGAAGAGAGGAGTACACTGGGGGAGTGACACCTTGTTGAAGAAGAGAGGAGTACACTGGGGGAGTGACACCTTGTTGAAGAAGAGAGGAGTGACACCTTGTTGAAGAAGAGAGGAGTACACTGGGGGAGTGACACCTTGTTGAAGAAGAGAGGAGTACACTGGGGGAGTGACACCTTGTTGAAGAAGAGAGGAGTGACACCTTGTTGAAGAAGAGAGGAGTACACTGGGGGAGTGACACCTTGTTGAAGAAGAGAGGAGTGACACCTTGTTGAAGAAGAGAGGATTACACTGGGGGAGTGACACCTTGTTGAAGAAGAGAGGAGTGACACCTTGTTGAAGAAGAGAGGAGTACACTGGGGGAGTGACACCTTGTTGAAGAAGAGAGGAGTGACACCTTGTTGAAGAAGAGAGGAGTGACACCTTGTTGAAGAAGAGAGGAGTACACTGGGGGAGTGACACCTTGTTGAAGAAGAGAGGAGTACACTGGGGGAGTGACACCTTGTTGAAGAAGAGAGGAGTGACACCTTGTTGAAGAAGAGAGGAGTACACTGGGGGAGTGACACCTTGTTGAAGAAGAGAGGAGTGACACCTTGTTGAAGAAGAGAGGAGGACACTGGGGGAGTGACACCTTGTTGAAGAAGAGAGGAGTGACACCTTGTTGAAGAAGAGAGGAGTACACTGGGGGAGTGACACCTTGTTGAAGAAGAGAGGAGTGACACCTTGTTGAAGAAGAGAGGAGTGACACCTTGTTGAAGAAGAGAGGAGGACACTGGGGGAGTGACACCTTGTTGAAGAAGAGAGGAGTGACACCTTGTTGAAGAAGAGAGGAGTACACTGGGGGAGTGACACC
>NC_084618.1:67418499-67428499 GCF_033978795.1 Nerophis ophidion
TCTGTGGGCCCCGGGGCCCCGCACCTTGGACCCCCCTTGTAACTCTGTGGGCCCCGGGGCCACACACTTTGACCCCCCTTGTAACTCTGTGGGCCCCGGGGCCACACACTTTGACCCCCCTTGTAACTCTGTGGGCCCCGGGGCCCCGCACCTTGGACCCCCCTGTAACTCTGTGGGCCCCGGGTCCACACACTTGGACCCCCCTTGTAACTCTGTGGGCCCCGCACCTTGGACCCCCCTTGTAACGCTGCCATTTGTTTCTGTGGCATGTCTGCAGACGCAGCGGAGTCAGGCTTGAAGGCGGAGTCTAACTGCAAGGCCAGGAAGGAGCGCACCGCCTTCACCAAGGAGCAGCTGAGGGAGCTGGAGGCGGAGTTTACTCATCACAACTACCTGACACGCCTCCGCCGCTACGAGATCGCCGTCAACCTGGACCTCACCGAGCGACAGGTGAGCCTTTGTTGTTGTCCTCCAATCAGGTCGCAGAACACTCAACCACGCCTTCCAAAGAGTCCTGACTCTCATGTCACCTCAAATACTTAGTCAGGTCTTAAATGGACTTACCTCAAATACTTAGTCTGGTCTTGTGGACCAAGGAGTGGACTCTCATGTCACCTCAAATACTTAGTCAGGTCTTAAATGGACTTACCTCAAATACTTAGTCTGGTTCTTGTGGACCAAGGAGTGGACTCTCATGTCACCTCAAATACTTAGTCTGGTTCTTGTGGACCAAGGAGTGGACTCTCATGTCAAATACTTAGTCTGGTCTTGTGGACCAAGGAGTGGACTCTCATGTGAAGTCAAATACTGAGTCGGGTTCTTGTGGACCAAGGAGTGGACTCTGGCCATGTGTGACATCATCCAAGAGTCCTTCCTAAAAGCCAAATGCCAATCAGCAGATGTTTTCCTGCGGTCTGGTCCGCCTGCCTGACCTCACTGAGGCGAGGGTGCGGGGGCGCTGTGGGCGGAGCCAGCGGTGACCACACGTGCCGCCGTCTGCTTCCCTCCATCTAGTCTCCAGACTCTCTGCCGGCCGCCAGGAGGACTTCCTTCTTCCTGTTAGCTGCAGTTAGGGTGGGCGTGTCCCAAGCACAAGTGCGGCCTTCCCGTGTCTTCAGTCTCATCCTCCACAACCTAACAGGAAGTCTGACACACACCTCATCACTTCAACAGGAAGTCCTGACACACACCTCATCACTTCAACAGGAAGTCTGACACACACCTCATCACTTCAACAGGAAGTCTGACACACACCTCATCACTTCAACAGGAAGTCTGACACACACCTCATCACTTCAACAGGAAGTCTGACACACACCTCATCACTTCAACAGGAAGTCTGACACACACCTCATCACTTCAACAGGAAGTCTGACACACACCTCATCACTTCAACAGGAAGTCTGACACACACCTCATCACTTCAACAGGAAGTCTGACACACACCTCATCACTTCAACAGGAAGTCTGACACACACCTCATTACTTCAACAGGAAGTCTCGACACACACCTCATCACTTCAACAGGAAGTCTGACACACACCTCATCACTTCAACAGGAAGTCTGACACACACCTCATCACTTCAACAGGAAGTCTGACACACACCTCATCACTTCAACAGGAAGTCTGACACACACCTCATCACTTCAACAGGAAGTCTGACACACACCTCATCACTTCAACAGGAAGTCTGACACACACCTCATCACTTCAACAGGAAGTCTGACACACACCTCATCACTTCAACAGGATGTCTGACACACACCTCATCACTTCAACAGGAAGTCTGACACACACCTCATCACTTCAACAGGAAGTCTGACACACACCTCATCACTTCAACAGGAAGTCTGACACACACCTCATCACTTCAACAGGAAGTCTGACACACACCTCATCACTTCAACAGGAAGTCTGGACACACACCTCATTACTTCAACAGGGAAGTCTGACACACACCTCATCACTTCAACAGGAAGTCTGACACACACCTCATCACTTCAACAGGAAGTCTGACACACACCTCATCACTTCAACAGGAAGTCTGACACACACCTCATCACTTCAACAGGAAGTCTGACACACACCTCATCACTTCAACAGGAGTCTGACACACACCTCATCACTTCAACAGGAAGTCTGACACACCACCTCATCACTTCAACAGGAAGTCTGACACACACCTCATCACTTCAACAGGAAGTCTGACACACACCTCATCACTTCAACAGGAAGTCTGACACACACTTCATCACTTCAACAGGAAGTCTGACACACACCTCATCACTTCAACAGGAAGTCTGACACACACTTCATCACTTCAACAGGAAGTCTGACACACACCTCATCACTTCAACAGGAAGTCTGACACACACCTCATTACTTCAACAGGAAGTCTGACACACAGGCAGCTTTCCAAATTCAAATTAAACATTAAGTGGTAAACAATTCAGTGAGTCAATTGTTGTGTCGTACATACAAGTATAGCATTTACTTATATGACACACCTTCATGGTGCAGAAAATACACATACAAATAAAAAAACCTGCCACAAAAAGTCATCACACACATCACAACACAACACAACACAACACAACACAACACAACACAACACAACCTGATCACTCAACAGTGGATGTTCCACACACATGACAACACAACACAACACAACACAACACAACACAACACAACACAACACAACACAACACATGATTATTTAAAAGGACAGCCATTAAAATTGAGTGCAATGCATGATTTAAAAATGCAAAAGACTTTCTCCACAAATATTCATGTTTGCTACATGAATATTTGACCACTCCTTGGTCCACAAGAAGCACATATTAGATGACAACTAATAAACTCCTAGCCCCTTCCTGCTCCGTGGGGGCTGAGAAAAATAGCAAATGTCAGCTTTGGAGTAGAGCGCCACAACCATGACGATAAAGTTCCTGGAACCCCTAACAATGTATTTGTAAACACATTTGAAACGTCCTTCATAAGTCATAACAATGTTTGCACTCGCAACTCTCTATGGCCCCATGGAAGTTTTGTTAGTTAGTTTTTTTGCAGTAGTACTGGATAGAACAAAGTACAGATTGAATCACCAAGGCTTGTATTCTTTGTTTGAAGACTTTGAAGACAACTGGAGTTTATGACAACTGGAGTTTATGATAACTGAAGTTTATGACAACTGGAGTTTATGATAACTGGAGTTTATGACAACTGGAGTTTATGATAACTGGAGTTTATGACAACTGGAGTTTATGATAACTGGAGTTTATGACAACTGGAGTTTATGATAACTGGAGTTTATGACAACTGGAGTTTATGATAACTGGAGTTTATGACAACTGGAGTTTATGATAACTGGAGTTTATGACAACTGGAGTTTATGACAACTGGAGTTTATGACAACTGGAGTTTATGACAACTGGAGTTTATGATAACTGGAGTTTATGACAACTGGAGTTTATGATAACTGGAGTTTATGACAACTGGAGTTTATGACAACTGGAGTTTATGACAACTGGAGTTTATGACAACTGGAGTTTATGATAACTGGAGTTTATGACAACTGGAGTTTATGATAACTGGAGTTTATGATAACTGGAGTTTATGACAACTGGAGTTTATGACAACTGGAGTTTATGACAACTGGAGTTTATGACAACTGGAGTTTATGATAACTGGAGTTTATGACAACTGGAGTTTATGATAACTGGAGTTTATGACAACTGGAGTTTATGATAACTGGAGTTTATGACAACTGGAGTTTATGATAAATGGAGTTTACGACAACTGGAGTTTATCATAACTGGAGTTTATGACAACTGGAGTTTATGACAACTGGAGTTTATGATAACTGGAGTTTATGACAACTGGAGTTTATGACAACTGGAGTTTATGATAACTGGAGTTTATGACAACTGGAGTTTATGACAACTGGAGTTTATGACAACTGGAGTTTATGATAACTGGAGTTTATGACAACTGGAGTTTATGACAACTGGAGTTTATGATAACTGGAGTTTATGATAACTGGAGTTTATGACAACTGGAGTTTATGACAACTGGAGTTTATGATAACTGGAGTTTATGATAACTGGAGTTTATGACAACTGGAGTTTATGACAACTGGAGTTTATGATAACTGGAGTTTATGACAACTGGAGTTTATGACAACTGGAGTTTATGACAACTGGAGTTTATGATAACTGGAGTTTATGACAACTGGAGTTTATGATAACTGGAGTTTATGATAACTGGAGTTTATGATAACTGGAGTTTATGACAACTGGAGTTTATGACAACTGGAGTTTATGATAACTGGAGTTTATGACAACTGGAGTTTATGACAACTGGAGTTTATGACAACTGGAGTTTATGATAACTGGAGTTTATGACAACTGGAGTTTATGACAACTGGAGTTTATGATAACTGGAGTTTATGACAACTGGAGTTTATGACAACTGGAGTTTATGATAACTGGAGTTTATGATAACTGGAGTTTATGACAACTGGAGTTTATGACAACTGGAGTTTATGATAACTGGAGTTTATGACAACTGGAGTTTATGACAACTGGAGTTTATGATAACTGGAGTTTATGACAACTGGAGTTTATGACAACTGGAGTTTATGATAACTGGAGTTTATGACAACTGGAGTTTATGATAACTGGAGTTTATGATAACTGGAGTTTATGATAACTGGAGTTTATGATAACTGGAGTTTATGACAACTGGGGTTTATGACAACTGGGGTTTATGACAACTGGAGTTCATGATAACTGGAGTTTATGATAACTGGAGTCTATGACAACTGGAGTTTATGACAACTGGAGTTTATGATAACTGGAGTTTATGACAACTGGAGTTTATGACAACTGGAGTTTATGACAACTGGAGTTTATGACAACTGGAGTTTATGACAACTGGAGTTTATGATAACTGGAGTTTATGACAACTGGAGTTTATGACAACTGGAGTTTATGATAACTGGAGTTTATGATAACTGGAGTTTATGACAACTGGAGTTTATGACAACTGGAGTTTATGATAACTGGAGTTTATGACAACTGGAGTTTATGATAACTGGAGTTTATGACAACTGGAGTTTATGACAACTGGAGTTTATGATAACTGGAGTTTATGACAACTGGAGTTTATGATAACTGGAGTTTATGATAACTGGAGTTTATGATAACTGGAGTTTATGACAACTGGAGTTTATGATAACTGGAGTTTATGATAACTGGAGTTTATGACAACTGGAGTTTATGACAACTGGAGTTTATGATAACTGGAGTTTATGATAACTGGAGTTTATGACAACTGGAGTTTATGACAACTGGAGTTTATGATAACTGGAGTTTATGACAACTGGAG
This sequence comes from Nerophis ophidion, assembly GCF_033978795.1. NCBI lineage: Eukaryota > Metazoa > Chordata > Actinopteri > Syngnathiformes > Syngnathidae > Nerophis > Nerophis ophidion. The sequence continues at coordinate 67,423,890 of NC_084618.1, forward strand.
TTTATGACAACTGGAGTTTATGATAACTGGAGTTTATGATAACTGGAGTTTATGATAACTGGAGTTTATGACAACTGGAGTTTATGATAACTGGAGTTTATGATAACTGGAGTTTATGACAACTGGAGTTTATGACAACTGGAGTTTATGATAACTGGAGTTTATGATAACTGGAGTTTATGACAACTGGAGTTTATGACAACTGGAGTTTATGATAACTGGAGTTTATGACAACTGGAGTTTATGACAACTGGAGTTTATGATAACTGGAGTTTATGACAACTGGAGTTTATGATAACTGGAGTTTATGATAACTGGAGTTTATGATAACTGGAGTTTATGATAACTGGAGTTTATGACAACTGGGGTTTATGACAACTGGGGTTTATGACAACTGGGGTTTATGACAACTGGAGTTCATGATAACTGGAGTTTATGATAACTGGAGTCTATGACAACTGGAGTTTATGACAACTGGAGTTTATGACAACTGGAGTTTATGACAACTGGAGTTTATGACAACTGGAGTTTATGACAACTGGAGTTTATGATAACTGGAGTTTATGATAACTGGAGTTTATGACAACTGGAGTTTATGACAACTGGAGTTTATGACAACTGGAGTTTATGATAACTGGAGTTTATGACAACTGGAGTTTATGACAACTGGAGTTTATGATAACTGGAGTTTATGACAACTGGAGTTTATGATAACTGGAGTTTATGACAACTGGAGTTTATGACAACTGGAGTTTATGATAACTGGAGTTTATGACAACTGGAGTTTATGATAACTGGAGTTTATGATAACTGGAGTTTATGATAACTGGAGTTTATGACAACTGGAGTTTATGATAACTGGAGTTTATGACAACTGGGCCAAAGATTGTTGTCACAAACAGAATCCTACAAAAAGTATGAAAGCCAAAGATAACAAAATCCATTACTGTTTTCTATTTCTAGTCTGTTCCTATGATCCCGGGTGTATTGAAATGATGATGTTGGTATCACTGGTACTTCAACTACTACATGTACTGTATGTGCTGCTGTGATATGATGATGTTGGTATCACTGGGACCTCAACTACTACATGTACTGTATGTGCTGCTGTGATATGATGATGTTGGTATCACTGGGACCTCAACTACTACATGTACTGTATGTGCTGCTGTGATATGATGATGTTGGTATCACTGGGACCTCAACTACTACATGTACTGTATGTGCTGCTGTGATATGATGATGTTGGTATCACTGGGACCTCAACTACTACATGTACTGTATGTGCTGCTGTGATATGATGATGTTGGTATCACTGGTACTTCAACTACTACATGTACTGTATGTGCTGCTGTGATATGATGATGTTGGTATCACTGGTACTTCAACTACTACATGTACTGTATGTGCTGCTGTGATATGATGATGTTGGTATCACTGGGACCTCAACTACTACATGTACTGTATGTGCTGCTGTGATATGATGATGTTGGTATCACTGGTACTTCAACTACTACATGTACTGTATGTGCTGCTGTGATATGATGATGTTGGTATCACTGGGACCTCAACTACTACATGTACTGTATGTGCTGCTGTGATATGATGATGTTGGTATCACTGGTACTTCAACTACTACATGTACTGTATGTGCTGCTGTGATATGATGATGTTGGTATCACTGGTACTTCAACTACTACATGTACTGTATGTGCTGCTGTGATATGATGATGTTGGTATCACTGGTACTTCAACTACTACATGTACTGTATGTGCTGCTGTGATATGATGATGTTGGTATCACTGGGACCTCAACTACTACATGTACTGTATGTGCTGCTGTGATATGATGATGTTGGTATCACTGGTACTTCAACTACTACATGTACTGTATGTGCTGCTGTGATATGATGATGTTGGTATCACTGGGACCTCAACTACTACATGTACTGTATGTGCTGCTGTGATATGATGATGTTGGTATCACTGGGACCTCAACTACTACATGTACTGTATGTGCTGCTGTGATATGATGATGTTGGTATCACTGGGACCTCAACTACTACATGTACTGTATGTGCTGCTGTGATATGATGATGTTGGTATCACTGGTACTTCAACTACTACATGTACTGTATGTGCTGCTGTGATATGATGATGTTGGTATCACTGGGACCTCAACTACTACATGTACTGTATGTGCTGCTGTGATATGATGATGTTGGTATCACTGGGACCTCAACTACTACATGTACTGTATGTGCTGCTGTGATATGATGATGTTGGTATCACTGGGACCTCAACTACTACATGTACTGTATGTGCTGCTGTGATATGATGATGTTGGTATCACAGGTACTTCAACTACTACATGTACTGTATGTGCTGCTGTGATATGATGATGTTGGTATCACTGGGACCTCAACTACTACATGTACTGTATGTGCTGCTGTGATATGATGATGTTGGTATCACTGGTACTTCAACTACTACATGTACTGTATGTGCTGCTGTGATATGATGATGTTGGTATCACTGGGACCTCAACTACTACATGTACTGTATGTGCTGCTGTGATATGATGATGTTGGTATCACTGGGACCTCAACTACTACATGTACTGTATGTGCTGCTGTGATATGATGATGTTGGTATCACTGGGACCTCAACTACTACATGTACTGTATGTGCTGCTGTGATATGATGATGTTGGTATCACTGGTACTTCAACTACTACATGTACTGTATGTGCTGCTGTGATATGATGATGTTGGTATCACTGGGACCTCAACTACTACATGTACTGTATGTGCTGCTGTGATATGATGATGTTGGTATCACTGGGACCTCAACTACTACATGTACTGTATGTGCTGCTGTGATATGATGATGTTGGTATCACTGGGACCTCAACTACTACATGTACTGTATGTGCTGCTGTGATATGATGATGTTGGTATCACTGGGACCTCAACTACTACATGTACTGTATGTGCTGCTGTGATATGATGATGTTGGTATCACAGGTACTTCAACTACTACATGTACTGTATGTGCTGCTGTGATATGATGATGTTGGTATCACTGGGACCTCAACTACTACATGTACTGTATGTGCTGCTGTGATATGATGATGTTGGTATCACTGGGACCTCAACTACTACATGTACTGTATGTGCTGCTGTGATATGATGATGTTGGTATCACTGGGACCTCAACTACTACATGTACTGTATGTGCTGCTGTGATATGATGATGTTGGTATCACAGGTACTTCAACTACTACATGTACTGTATGTGCTGCTGTGATATGATGATGTTGGTATCACTGGGACCTCAACTACTACATGTACTGTATGTGCTGCTGTGATATGATGATGTTGGTATCACTGGGACCTCAACTACTACATGTACTGTATGTGCTGCTGTGATATGATGATGTTGGTATCACTGGGACCTCAACTACTACATGTACTGTATGTGCTGCTGTGATATGATGATGTTGGTATCACTGGGACCTCAACTACTACATGTACTGTATGTGCTGCTGTGATATGATGATGTTGGTATCACTGGGACCTCAACTACTACATCTACTGTATGTGCTGCTGTGATATGATGATGTTGGTATCACTGGGACCTCAACTACTACATCTACTGTATGTGCTGCTGTGATATCAAAGTTCCTTGAATGCAATGTACATTCAAACAATAAATGTAATACAAAAACAGCCAGCGTTCATAACAACAAAGCCACACTGTTAGCACTCACAACTTTCTTTGGCCCCATGGAGGATTACTTTATATAAGAGGCACATTTTGTGTACTTTGGCGCCAGCTGAAAGTGATTAAAATGTTAATTTATTATAAGCTAATAATAATAATTTACCATTTCTTAGGTGTTATTGAGTATTTTTCAATGGGGAAAAAAACAAACAAAACAATATTTGCACTCACAACTTTATCTGGCCCCATGGAGGATTATTTTGCAGTCATACTTGATTTAATAAAAGTAAAGATTGATTGGTTCCTTATTTGAACATGAATAATACAACAGTTTACTGTAGTTTGTTATGTGTCATTTTTAACGTAAGGAAACCAAGACAGTTTAAAAAAAACTGGGGCAAAATTTTGGCAAAGATTTGTGAAAACTAAATTCGACAAAAGTATGTAAACCAAAGTGCAGCTGCATTTATACTTTTGAAATATATGAGAGATACACGCTTGTGGGTTTTGTCTCTGCCTTAAAGTCAATACAAGTCTATTTTCTTATATACTAATAATAATCATTAAATGGTTCTTTTCATGTTAATGAGGTTTCTGCAATGAAACAAAACATGAAACAATGTGGTTGCAGTGCTTTTCAAATATAAGAGTGATAGTTTTTGTACTTTGGCTCCAGATAAAATGTATCAAATCATATTGTGTAAAATAATAATCCACTACTTATTTACACGTTAATGAGGTTTTTGTTATGGGGAGGGTAGTGATGTTCAAATATTTATTTTATCTTATACACATATATATATATATATATATGTGTGTGTGTGTATATAATAACATACAATACAACTAAACTATAGAATGGAGTGTGTGACCAAAATCCGAGA
>NC_084618.1:67435999-67450999 GCF_033978795.1 Nerophis ophidion
GTCCTGGTCTTCATATAGTAGTCCAAATAAAGCTGGTCCACATGGTCCTGGTCTTCATATAGTAGTCCAAATAAAGCTGGTCCACATGGTCCTGGTCTTCATATAGTAGTCCAAATAAAGCTGGTCCACAAGGTCCTGGTCTTCATATAGTAGTCCAAATAAAGCTGGTCCACATGGTCCTGGTCTTCATATAGTAGTCCAAATAAAGCTGGTCCACATGGTCCTGGTCTTCATATAGTAGTCCAAATAAAGCTGGTCCACATGGTCCTGGTCTTCATATAGTAGTCCAAATAAAGCTGGTCCACATGGTCCTGGTCTTCATATAGTAGTCCAAATAAAGCTGGTCCACATGGTCCTGGTCTTCATATAGTAGTCCAAATAAAGCTGGTCCACAAGGTCCTGGTCTTCATATAGTAGTCCAAATAAAGCTGGTCCACATGGTCCTGGTCTTCATATAGTAGTCCAAATAAAGCTGGTCCACATGGTCCTGGTCTTCATATAGTAGTCCAAATAAAGCTGGTCCACATGTCCTGGTCTTTCATATAGTAGTCCAAATAAAGCTGGTCCACATGGTCCTGGTCTTCATATAGTAGTCCAAATAAAGCTGGTCCACATGGTCCTGGTCTTCATATAGTAGTCCAAATAAAGCTGGTCCACATGGTCCTGGTCTTCATATAGTAGTCCAAATAAAGCTGGTCCACATGGTCCTGGTCTTCATATAGTAGTCCAAATAAAGCTGGTCCACATGGTCCTGGTCTTCATATAGTAGTCCAAATAAAGCTGGTCCACATGGTCCTGGTCTTCATATAGTAGTCCAAATAAAGCTGGTCCACATGGTCCTGGTCTTCATATAGTAGTCCAAATAAAGCTGGTCCACATGGTCCTGGTCTTCATATAGTAGTCCAAATAAAGCTGGTCCACATGGTCCTGGTCTTCATATAGTAGTCCAAATAAAGCTGGTCCACATGGTCCTGGTCTTCATATAGTAGTCCAAATAAAGCTGGTCCACATGGTCCTGGTCTTCATATAGTAGTCCAAATAAAGCTGGTCCACATGGTCCTGGTCTTCATATAGTAGTCCAAATAAAGCTGGTCCACGATGGTCCTGGTCTTCATATAGTCGTTCAAATAAAGCTGGTCCACATGGTCCTGGTCTTCATATAGTAGTCCAAATAAAGCTGGTCCACAAGGTCCTGGTCTTCATATAGTAGTCCAAATAAAGCTGGTCCACATGGTCCTGTCTTCATATAGTAGTCCAAATAAAGCTGGTCCACATGGTCCTGGTCTTCATATCAAGTCCCCAGGCTGGACCTTCAACCCTAGAATAGAATAAAAAAGAGTTAAAAAAATAGTGCTCCATTTTATAGATCATGGATTAAAGTTCAAATTATTGTGGAAAAAAAGTATTTTCTTAGAAAAGAAAAAGTTGCAATATTGGGATAAAAAGGGTTTGGACAATTATTTTTTGGAATATTCAGCAATTTTTTTTGTTATTTTATAAGAAAATATTATGTCATTTTACAAAATTTAATTCAAATATCCTGTTTTTAAAAAAAAGTTAGTCCAGGTAAAAGAATCACTTTTTCAGAAAAAAGTTTAAAATGTTTATATATATAGTATATAGTATATATATATATATATATATATATATAATATATATATATATATATATATATATATATATATATATATATACATATATATTTAGAGAAAAAACTATTTTACAAGGATCATATGGCAATATTTTTAGAAAAAGTATAAGAAAAAAATAAATAAACTACGACATTTTACTTGATTAAATAAAGTCAAATGTCTTGTAGCGAAAAAGTTATTTATTTTTTGAGAAATAGTTGCAATATTGTGCAAAACTTTAGGAATATTTTTGCAATTTTTAAAATGTAATCATGTCATTTTACAAGATTAAAGTCGAATACATTTTGGGAATTTTCTTTAATATGTATTTTTTTAAATAAAGACTTGGTAATTTTGTGAGATAAAAACAAATGTTGTAAAATAATCGTGTGCTGCAGCAATATTTTGAGACAAAAATTACAATTTCTACCCCAAAATTCTTGCCAATATACAGTATTAGAATCATGTACATTGTTATAATGTTTGTTGTTGGTTAGAAAAAAAAAAATCAATATTATAAGCAAAAAAAAGAATCATGTGGCATATTTTTAGAAAAAGTATTATTGTTAAGATCCGTACTCTGATCTTCCCATATTATAGTTTGTTGCATTTTTATTCACTCCGTCGTTCTACCCTCATACTTCCTGTTGAAGTGGTGGTCACCATGGTTACTCATCAGTTCACCTGCTGCTCACGCCCCCGCACACCTGCTACAGGTAATCACCACCACTTTATAAGTCGTCCTCTCTTGTTTCTTCAGCCTGGCTTCATCGTTTGCTTTCACACAGCAGCACTCTGTCATCGGAAGTATATTCTCACTCAGCCAGCTCTCATGCTATATGTTACTTTGACTCTCTAAGGTGTCGTCTATGCCCCACTTTAGTTCTCTTTTCTCTATTTCCTAGCTTTTATGCCACTTTAGTTCTCTTTTCTCTATATCCTAGCTTTTATGCCACTTTAGTTCTCTTTTCTCTATATCCTAGCTTTTATGCCACTTTAGTTCTCTTTTCTCTATATCCTAGCTTTTATGCCACTTTAGTTCTCTTTTCTCTATATCCTAGCTTTTATGCTCGCGTCCTTTGTTTGTTTTATTCTACTAGCTCCAGCATTTTTGTTATATACCTCTTTTTGTTGTTTCAATCCATTGTAAATATCTTACCTTTGCTGTGTTCACTTGACGCATCCGCCAGGGAATCGAACCCGGGCATCACAATGCCGAACCGCGTAACAATTATAAGAATAATATATATTTTTTTTTTCAAAAAACAAATTATGCATTCTTTTGTGATTTAAAATCAAATATCTGGTAAAAGAAAATAGTCGTATAAATTTTAAGGGAAAAAGTTGCAATATTGTGGGAAAAAGTTTTCAAGACTTTATTATGTAATTTTGCAAGATTAAAGTCAAATATATTTTGGTAAAAAGTTTTTTTTTAAATAAAAAAGCAAAAGGTTGTCATTGAAAAGAAACAAACATTGACAGCAGGAACATTGAGAGAAAAAGGTTGAAATGTTACAAGAAAATGTTGCAGGAAGAAAAACATCACACAAATTGTATTTATTCTTAATCATACTTTAGTTTTGTCAACACAAATTGTATTTATTTTTAATCATACTTTAGTTTTGTCAACACAAATTGTATTTATTCCTTAATCATACTTTAGTTTTGTCAACACAAATTGTATTTATTTTTAATCATACTTTAGTTTTGTCAACACAAATTGTATTTATTCTTAATCATACTTTAGTTTTGTCAACACAAATTGTATTTATTTTTAATCATACTTTAGTTTTGTCAACACAAATTGTATTTATTCTTAATCATACTTTAGTTTTGTCAACACAAATTGTATTTATTTTTAATCATACTTTAGTTTTGTCAACACAAATTGTATTTATTCTTTAATCATACTTTAGTTTTGTCAACAAAAATTGTATTTATTTTTAATCATACTTTAGTTTTGTCAACACAAATTGTATTTATTTTTAATCATACTTTAGTTTATTAGATCCATCATCGTGCTGCTGTAGTCATATTTCTACATAGTCAATAGCAGTTCATGGGAAATATTGTTTTTTGTTTGTTTAATATTTCTAAATAATCAATATTTCCCATGGACTATTATTATTATTCTTGACTGTCCAACATTGTGACAATGAAAGCTTGTTTATGTTCCTTGGAAATGTGGGAATTGTCCGCAGTTTGAACATCCTCTGGAAACATGGAGCGGCAAACACTGAAGGCAGCGCTCTTGCTCTCCTGCTCTTGCTCTTGCTCTTGCTCTTGCTCTCCTGCAGATTTTAATTGTTCCAATGCTATCCTGCTCGCAGTTAGCATGTTAGCACGTGGCAAGATAGCAGCCGACACTGAAGGCATCTCTTTCTCGGGTGTTTGCTACATCGCCTCATTTCTACTTTTACATTTTGTTGTGTTGCTACTTCACCTCATGTCTACTTTTACATTTTGTTGTGTTGCTACATCACCTCATTTCTACTTTTACATTTTGTTGTGTTGCTACATCACCTCATGTCTACTTTTACATTTTGTTGTGTTGCTACATCACCTCATTTCTACTTTTACATTTTGTTGTGTTGCTATCCTGCTAGCAGTTAGCATGCTAGCAGCTAGCTAGGTGGTGAGTTTAAAGTTGATGCTGTGCAGGTGAAGATGACAAATGTTGATGTTGCATTTCTGCAAAAGTGTAACTTTCACATGTCAGACAGAAGCCCCAGAAGGGGGCGGGGCAAGTGTCTGCCGCACTTCCTCCCAAGATGGCCGTTGCGTTGAAGGAAGCGTGTCAGCAGCATGTGTTTGCTTCGCATGTCAGCACGCCGTGTCTTGTGGCGAGGGGGGGGGGGGGGCTTGTGGTGGGGGGGGGGGGGGGGCTCTCTGTCTCTCTGGTGATTGGCGGCTCCCGCGGGAAGAATAAAGTCCACTTTCCAGGGTCCAGGGCCTCAAAGCAGTAAATGATCTCAGACGGGTGCTAAGCCCCGCCCACTACCATGTTTGGGCATCATGTCCTGCAGGCCTGACTCTTACAGCGTTAAAGTCACATATATTCTGATAATGTTTGTTGTTTTACTTTTTTTAAACATAACTTTCTGAGAAAAATGACAAGTCAAATAACTTGTGGAAAAATTGTATACATTTTTAGGGAAAAAGTTGTAATATTGTTGGAAAATAAGTTGTAAGAAGAGTTGTAAAATAAAATATTGTGAGATTAAGAAGTCGTAAAATAATTCTGCACTGTAGGAATATTCTGAGACAAAAAATACAGTTTGACAAGAACACATTAAAACATTTTAATTAAAGTCAAATATCTTTAAAAAAATAAGTCATATATCATTTTAAGGTAAACAATATTGTGGGGAAAAATATTCAAGAATTTTTTTTATTGTTTTATACAAAAAAATTATGTAAATTTACAAGATTAAAGTCCAAAATATTTGGAATTTTTTTTTTTTTTTTACAAAAAAAGTTAGTAATATTGTGAGATAAAGAGTTGTCATATATAATTTTAAGAAATAAAAGTTGCAATATTGTGGGGAAAAGTATTTTTAGGAATGTTTTTGAGACCAATTTTTATTATTTTATAAAACAAAATTATGTAATTTTACAAATTAAAGTCCCAAATATTTTTTTTGTAAGAAAAAAGTTAGTAATAATGTGAGGTAAAGAGTTGCAAAATAATTATACACTGTTGGAATATTTTGAGACCAAAAATACAGTTTGAAGAATTTTTTTTGCCATTTTACAGGATTAAAGTCAAAATTATAGTGAAAAAAGTAAAAAAAATAATTTTAGAACAAAAAAATTGCAATATTGTGGCAAAAAGTTTCCATACAAAAATTTTTAGGAATAATTTGAGACTTTTTATTTCATTTTACAACAAAATTACGGTTTGTCATTCTACGAGATTAAAGTCACATATGTATTTATCTATTTTTGTAAAAAAAAATGCAATATTGTGAGAAAAAGTTATTTATGACAATTGTGTTGAAATATTTTATAAAAAGTTAACGTTTTACACAAAAAAATTCATGCCATTTTACAGGATTAAAGTCATATATATTGTGATAATGTATATGTATGTATGTATGTATATATATGTACATATATATATATATATATGTGAGTTATGAGTATTTGCTTTTTTGCAATGTTTATATCTCTAAATCAACTTTAGATTCATCTTTCCATATAAAGTTTCATTTTATTAACTTCTCAGCATTTTTTTGTTAAAGAAAACATTTTTTTATGGCAAAAACACCAAACATGCAATATTTTCCAAGCTCCAAAGTGGAATATTTGAATGTGTCAATAATTCATAACAACATTGATTTTCATTATTGATATTTTAGAGCAAAGAAAGTTTATATTAAAAAACATCCCACACATAAAACTGTTAAAAATAAGCCATAAAAGTTTTGTTTTTTATTTTCCATGCTTAAATCTCTAGTTTGACTTCAGATTTATCTGTCGATTATATTTTTAATATTTGTGTGTTTGTGTTTGTTGAATGCATTGTTTGTCACAGAGAACTGTTTTATTTATGACAAACACAAAATGTGCAATAATGTTCCCCAAATAATTGTTGAAAGTGTAATATTTTGATGCCAAGTCATCGTCGTCAATAATTCATTGCAACATTGATTTGAAAACATTAAAACAAATCCCACTAAAATGCCGAAGGACCCACGAGGGTTATATAAGTAAACATTGATTGATTGATTGATTGATTGATTGATTGATTGATTGACAAGGGTCCCCACTCTAAAAAGTGTTCAAAAGAAGTCATTCCATTTTCTTTTAAATACTTTCTTTCAACTCTTACATTTCTATCCATCCATAAATGTTAGGAATGATCAAATATTTTGGTCTGAATTTTACGGCTGTTTTGTCATAAACTTTTTTAATGGCCAACACAGAAAAAAATGCAACATTTTGCGGGTAGAAAGTGTTGAAAGTATAATGTTTGATGTGAAGTCAGTGAGCCTTGAAGAGGTCAATACTTGAGAACAACAACATTATTGTTTTTCAAACACCTGACAGATTAAAAAAAGAAATCCCACACAAATAGTTGGTGATCAAAAGGAGTCCCACTCATAAAAGTGTTCAAATACATTATTCATTTTATCTTTCAACACTTAAGTCTTTCAATCAACTTCAGATCCATCTGTTGACTAGAAGTTTAAAAAATGTTATGTTTTTTTTTTATTTGTTTTTGTTTTATAATCTTTTTGTCCAAAAAAAAAGGCAAAAACACAAAATATGCAATATTTTATGTATATCAAAGTGAAATATTTGATGTGAAGTCATTGGAGTCTCGACTACATCAAGAATTCACAACAACATTGATTTTGATTCATTATTATTTTTGAGCAATGACAGTTTGAAATAAAATCCCACTAAAGAGCTGAAGGACCCAAAAGGGTCCCACTCTAAAAAGTGTTGGAAATAAGTCATGGCATTTTTTTTTTTTACTTTCAACTCTTGAACCTTCATCCATCAATTATAAATATTATAAATGATGTTCATGTTATCTGTTTTGAAGTTATTTTTCTCAAACTTTCTTTAGGGGCAAACACAGAAGATATGCAACATTTAGTGTGTATGAAAGTGAAACATTAGATGTGACGTCATTGGAGTGTTGACTACATGAAGAATTGACAACATAGATTTTGATTCATTATTATATTTGACAGAAAAAAGCAGCCTGCATGTGTTTTAATAGTCCACTTTGCACTTATTTTGGCTCGCATTTCACCTTTTATTATTTTTATTATTTTTACAATGTGCTGCAGGCCCCTAAACAAATGATCCCGGGGCCCCACGTGGTCCCCGGGGCCACACTTTGGACACCCAGCTGCAATAAATCAACTTTTTGTGAGCGGCCAGAGAGACAAACTAAGTTGTTGTAGTTTTTCTTTGTGACGTCCCTCACCTTTCATTCCAGGTGTCATGTCACCAAGGAACCTTTTAAGCGGAGCGGCCCTCGCTTTAACGGCCCCCGCATCCTAAATTCCAGCAATTTGACTTTCCACTCAAACGGCGGGGTTCCAAGATGGCCGCCTGCACTCGGGACGACAGGTGCTGTCATAAAAAAGGGTGCAGGGGGGTCATGGGGGGGACCACAGGGGGGCCACAGGGGGGCCGTGGGGGGGGCCCAGAATAAACAGTCCAACAATCAATGTTGTTTTGGTAAAAGCCAACTCCTGCTGGCTAGCATAACAAGGCCGCCAAAGTTAGCATCAGCTAGCAGGAGCGTAGCTACACAACAATGCTAGTGGAGGTTGACGCGCTAACGGTTGCCACGGCAACACCAAAGGAAAATAAGAGAAGTAGAAAAACCACAAAGACAAATTGAACGGTCCTGCTACCAGGCGCTAACCTCTGGACCGGCGCTTTTTTTAAGGCCTTACATTTTAATGCTAAAATGCTAACAGTTAGCATGCTCACACCAAAGACGTTAGAACTAAGTAGCACAAGAATATTTCTATGGTAGTTTGGCCTCACATCAAGTAAATGCATGCTTTCTAACAGGAGAATAAAGCCTGAAATGCTAACAGTTAGGGAGCAGGTCAGTCCTAAATAAATAAAAAAATAGTTCTTTTACAACATGTTAGCAACAGGAAGATAACGGCTGAGGTGCTAACACGGCTCGCACCTTGCAAGTTAGCACTAAGTACCAAAAATATAGTAAATGTACGTTGTTTTTTTCACAGGAAAATAAAGTTAGTTATTCGTACCAAAAGTAAAGTGACATAGTAATTTCCCAAAAGTTAGCAACAGGAGGATAACGGCTGAGATGCTAACACGCCTCGCACCTTGCAAGTTAGCACTAAGTACCAAAAGTGTAGTTCTCTAGTCATTTGACTTCGTACCGTGTAAATAATGTATTGCTTTTAACAGGAGGATAAGGGCTAAAATGCTAACAGTTAGCATGCCAACAGCAAACAACTTAATGTGAAGTAGAAAACGTGAAGTTCTATAGTGGTTTTACAACATATTAGTAAGAGGAGGATAATGGCTATCAAGTTAGCACCATGTACCAAAAATATAGTAAATGTATGTTGTTGTTTTTTTACAGGAGAAAAAAGTGCAAACACAGCTAGCACCTTGCAAGTTAGCACAAAGTCCCAAAAGTGTAGTTCTACAGGGTTTTACATCATATTGCCTACAATAAATGTATTTAATTTAACAGGAGGCAAACAACTGAAATGCTAACAGTTAGCATGCTAATACAGCACAAGTTAGTGCTAAGTACCAAAAGTAGCGTTCTTTAGTGGTTTTCCATCATGTTGTTAGCATGCTAACAGGTAGCATTCACCAGGCAAGACAATATTAGCTGCTGAGGGTTTATCTGCAAAATGTCTTGTTATATTCTTATTTTACTGTTATATTGTTATTCCCATTGTTTTTATTCTTTTTGTAATATTTCTCTATTTTGTTTCCTTTTAAACCCCCATTATTTACTTTTTACTTTTTTTTTTAAATTGATCTCAACTCTGTACACTGCTGCTGGAATTTTAATTTTCCTGAAGGAAACAATAAAGTACTATCTAACTATCTAACTAACTATTAGCTTCATGGAGGTCTGTGGGGGGCAGGCGGACATCTTCTTTAAACTGCTTACTGAACACACTTAAGTCAAACAGAACGTTCTCCGTCTTTCATCCCAGCGTCACGTGTTTCTGTACAAATGTAAACAAACTTGTCCCCTCTCAGAAAATACAACTTTTATGCTGGACATTTGTCCCATTTTGGTTTTTTTGGGCCCTTAAAGCCAAACAAGTCAGCCAACTTCTATTGACTCTAATGTAGGCTGACCATATGTCCTCTTTTCCCCCGACATAAGCGGTAGACAATGGATGGATGGATGTCCTCTTTTGCGGCGGTGTCTGGTGTGTTTTTAAACACCCCTGCTGGGGGTCATGGGTCAAAAACCAAAGGGGAGCTAAGGGGAGCCAAGGGGGACCAAGGGGGACCAAGGGGGACCACATTAGCTTCATGGCAGACATTTTGTCAAAGTGCGTAGTAAACACACTTAAGTCATGGAACATTTTGTTAAAGTGCGTAGTAAACACACTTAAGTCATGGAACATTTTATTAAAGTGCGTAGTAAACACACTTAAGTCATGGAACATTTTGTTAAAGTGCGTAGTAAACACACTTAAGTCATGGAACATTTTGTTAAAGTGCGTAGTAAACACACTTAAGTCATGGAACATTTTGTTAAAGTGCGTAGTGAACACACTTAAGTCATGGAACATTTTGTTAAAGTGCGTAGTGAACACACTTAAGTCATGGAACATTTTGTTAAAGTGCGTAGTAAACACACTTAAGTCATGGAACATTTTGTTAAAGTGCGTAGTAAACACACTTAAGTCATGGAACATTTTGTTAAAGTGCGTAGTAAACACACTTAAGTCATAGAACATTTTGTTAAAGTGCGTAGTAAACACACTTAAGTCATGGAACATTTTGTTAAAGTGCGTAGTAAACACACTTAAGTATTGGAACATTTTGTTAAAGTGCGTAGTAAACACACTTAAGTCATGGAACATTTTGTTAAAGTGTGTGGTAAACACACTTAAGTCATGGAACATTTTGTTAAAGTGCGTAGTAAACACACTTAAGTCATGGAACATTTTGTTAAAGTGTGTGGTAAACACACTTAAGTCATGGAACATTTTGTTAAAGTGCGTAGTAAACACACTTAAGTCATGGAACATTTTGTTAAAGTGCGTAGTAAACACACTTAAGTCATGGAACATTTTGTTAAAGTGCGTAGTAAACACACTTAAGTCATGGAACATTTTGTTAAAGTGCGTAGTAATCACACTTAAGTCATGGAACATTTTATTAAAGTGCGTAGTAAACACACTTAAGTCATGGAACATTTTGTTAAAGTGCGTAGTAAACACACTTAAGTCATGGAACATTTTGTTAAAGTGTGTGGTAAACACACTTAAGTAATGGAACATTTTGTTAAAGTGCGTAGTAAACACACTTAAGTCATGGAACATTTTGTTAAAGTGCGTAGTAAACACACTTAAGTCATGGAACATTTTGTTAAAGTGCGTAGTAAACACACTTAAGTCATGGAACATTTTGTTAAAGTGCGTAGTAAACACACTTAAGTCATGGAACATTTTATTAAAGTGCGCAGTAAACACACTTAAGTCATGGAACATTTTGTTAAAGTGTGTAGTAAACACACTTAAGTCATGGAACATTTTGTTAAAGTGCGTAGTAAACACACTTAAGTCATGGAACATTTTGTTAAAGTGCGTAGTAAACACACTTAAGTCATGGAACATTTTGTTAAAGTGTGTGGTAAACACACTTAAGTCATGGAACATTTTGTTAAAGTGCGTAGTAAACACACTTAAGTCATGGAACATTTTGTTAAAGTGCGTAGTAAACACACTTAAGTCATGGAACATTTTGTTAAAGTGCGTAGTAAACACACTTAAGTCATGGAACATTTTGTTAAAGTGCGTAGTAATCACACTTAAGTCATGGAACATTTTATTAAAGTGCGTAGTAAACACACTTAAGTCATGGAACATTTTGTTAAAGTGCGTAGTAAACACACTTAAGTCATGGAACATTTTGTTAAAGTGCGTAGTAAACACACTTAAGTCATGGAACATTTTGTTAAAGTGTGTAGTAAACACACTTAAGTCATGGAACATTTTGTTAAAGTGTGTAGTAAACACACTTAAGTCATGGAACATTTTGTTAAAGTGCGTAGTAAACACACTTGAGTCATGGAACATTTTGTTAAAGTGCGTAGTAAACACACTTAAGTCATGGAACATTTTGTTAAAGTGCGTAGTAAACACACTTAAGTCATGGAACATTTTGTTAAAGTGTGTGGTAAACACACTTAAGTCATGGAACATTTTGTTAAAGTGCGTAGTAAACACACTTAAGTCATGGAACATTTTGTTAAAGTGCGTAGTAAACACACTTAAGTCATGGAACATTTTGTTAAAGTGCGTAGTAAACACACTTAAGTCATGGAACATTTTGTTAAAGTGCGTAGTAATCACACTTAAGTCATGGAACATTTTGTTAAAGTGCGTAGTAAACACACTTAAGTCATGGAACATTTTGTTAAAGTGCGTAGTAAACACACTTAAGTCATGGAACATTTTGTTAAAGTGCGTAGTAAACACACTTAAGTCATGGAACATTTTGTTAAAGTGTGTAGTAAACACACTTAAGTCATGGAACATTTTGTTAAAGTGTGTAGTAAACACACTTAAGTCATGGAACATTTTGTTAAAGTGCGTAGTAAACACACTTGAGTCATGGAACATTTTGTTAAAGTGCGTAGTAAACACACTTGAGTCATGGAACATTTTATTAAAGTGCGTAGTAAACACACTTAAGTCATGGAACATTTTGTTAAAGTGTGTAGTAAACACACTTAAGTCATGGAACATTTTGTTAAAGTGTGTAGTAAACACACTTAAGTCATGGAACATTTTGTTAAAGTGCGTAGTAAACACACTTAAGTCATGGAACATTTTGTTAAAGTGTGTAGTAAACACACTTAAGTCATGGAACATTTTGTTAAAGTGTGTAGTAAACACACTTGAGTCATGGAACATTTTGTTAAAGTGCGTAGTAAACACACTTAAGTCATGGAACATTTTGTTAAAGTGCGTAGTAGACACACTTAAGTCATGGAACATTCTGTTAAAGTGCGTAGTGAACACACTTAAGTCATGGAACATTTTGTTAAAGTGTGTAGTAAACACACTTAAGTCATGGAACATTTTATTAAAGTGTGTAGTAAACACACTTAAGTCATGGAACATTTTATTAAAGTGTGTAGTAAACACACTTAAGTCATGGAACATTTTGTTAAAGTGCGTAGTAAACACACTTAAGTCATGGAACATTTTGTTAAAGTGCGTAGTAAACACACTTAAGTCATGGAACATTTTGTTAAAGTGCGTAGTGAACACACTTAAGTCATGGAACATTTTGTTAAAGTGCGTAGTAAACACACTTAAGTCATGGAACATTTTGTTAAAGTGCGTAGTAAACACACTTAAGTCATGGAACATTTTGTTAAAGTGCGTAGTGAACACACTTAAGTCATGGAACATTTTGTTAAAGTGCGTAGTGAACACACTTAAGTCATGGAACATTTTGTTAAAGTGCGTAGTAAACACACTTAAGTCATGGAACATTTTGTTAAAGTGCGTAGTGAACACACTTAAGTCATGGAACATTTTGTTAAAGTGCGTAGTAAACACACTTAAGTCATGGAACATTTTGTTAAAGTGCGTAGTAAACACACTTAAGTCATGGAACATTTTGTTAAAGTGCGTAGTAAACACACTTAAGTCATGGAACATTTTATTAAAGTGTGTAGTAAACACACTTAAGTCATGGAACATTTTGTTAAAGTGCGTAGTAAACACACTTAAGTCAGGGAACATTTTGTTAAAGTGTGTAGTAAACACACTTAAGTCATGGAACATTTTGTTAAAGTACGTAGTAAACACACTTAATTCATGGAACATTTTGTTAAAGTGCGTAGTAAACACACTTAAGTCATGGAACATTTTGTTAAAGTGTGTAGTAAACACACTTAAGTCATGGAACATTTTGTTAAAGTACGTAGTAAACACACTTAATTCATGGAACATTTTGTTAAAGTGCGTAGTAAACACACTTAGGTCATGGAACATTTTATTAAAGTGTGTAGTAAACACACTTAAGTCATGGAACATTTTGTTAAAGTGCGTAGTAAACACACTTAAGTCATGGAACATTTTGTTAAAGTGTGTAGTAAACACACTTAAGTCATGGAACATTTTGTTAAAGTACGTAGTAAACACACTTAATTCATGGAACATTTTGTTAAAGTGCGTAGTAAACACACTTAAGTCATGGAACATTTTGTTAAAGTGCGTAGTAAACACACTTAATTCATGGAACATTTTGTTAAAGTGTGTAGTAAACACACTTAAGTCATGGAACATTTTGTTAAAGTGTGTAGTAAACACACTTAAGTCATGGAACATTTTGTTAAAGTGTGTAGTAAACACACTTAAGTCATGGAACATTTTGTTAAAGTGCGTAGTAAACACACTTAAGTCATGGAACATTTTGTTAAAGTGCGTAGTAAACACACTCAAGTCATGGAACATTTTGTTAAAGTGCGTAGTAAACACACTTAAGTCATGGAACATTTTGTTAAAGTGCGTAGTAAACACACTTAGGTCATGGAACATTTTGTTAAAGTGTGTGGTAAACACACTTAAGTCATGGAACATTTTGTTAAAGTGCGTAGTAAACACACTTAAGTCATGGAACATTTTGTTAAAGTGCGTAGTAAACACACTTAAGTCATGGAACATTTTGTTAAAGTGCGTAGTAAACACACTTAAGTCATGGAACATTTTGTTAAAGTGCGTAGTAAACACACTTAAGTCATGGAACATTTTATTAAAGTGCGTAGTAAACACACTTAAGTCATGGAACATTTTGTTAAAGTGTGTAGTAAACACACTTAAGTCATGGAACATTTTGTTAAAGTGCGTAGTAAACACACTTAAGTCATGGAACATTTTGTTAAAGTGCGTAGTAAACACACTTAAGTCATGGAACATTTTGTTAAAGTGTGTGGTAAACACACTTAAGTCATGGAACATTTTGTTAAAGTGCGTAGTAAACACACTTAAGTCATGGAACATTTTGTTAAAGTGTGTGGTAAACACACTTAAGTCATGGAACATTTTGTTAAAGTGCGTAGTAAACACACTTAAGTCATGGAACATTTTGTTAAAGTGCGTAGTAAACACACTTAAGTCATGGAACATTTTGTTAAAGTGCGTAGTAAACACACTTAAGTCATGGAACATTTTGTTAAAGTGTGTAGTAAACACACTTAAGTCATGGAACATTTTGTTAAAGTGTGTAGTAAACACACTTAAGTCATGGAACATTTTGTTAAAGTGCATAGTAAACACACTTAAGTCATGGAACATTTTGTTAAAGTGCATAGTAAACACACTTAAGTCATGGAACATTTTGTTAAAGTGCATAGTAAACACATTTAAGTCATGGAACATTTTGTTAAAGTGCGTAGTAAACACACTTAATTCATGGAACATTTTGTTAAAGTGCGTAGTAAACACACTTAAGTCATGGAACATTTTGTTAAAGTGTGTAGTAAACACACTTAAGTCATGGAACATTTTGTTAAAGTGTGTAGTAAACACACTTAAGTCATGGAACATTTTGTTAAAGTGCGTAGTAAACACACTTAAGTCATGGAACATTTTGTTAAAGTGCGTAGTAAACACACTTAAGTCATGGAACATTTTATTAAAGTGTG
>NC_084618.1:67455999-67468499 GCF_033978795.1 Nerophis ophidion
CTGCTGCTCTACATTGTCACTGCTGCTCTACATTCTGACTGCTGCTCTACATTGTCACTGCTGCTCTACATTCTGACTGCTGCTCTACATTGTCACTGCTGCTCTACATTGTCACTGCTGCTCTACATTGTCACTGCTGCTCTACATTCTGACTGCTGCTCTACATTGTCACTACTGCTCTACATTGTCACTGCTGCTCTACATTGTCACTGCTGCTCTATGTTGTCACTGCTGCTCTACATTGTCACTGCTGCTCTACATTGTCACTACTGCTCTACATTGTCACTGCTGCTCTACATTGTCACTGCTGCTCTACATTGTCACTGCTGCTCTACATTGTCACTGCTGCTCTACATTGTCACTGCTGCTCTACATTCTGACTGCTGCTCTACATTGTCACTGCTGCTCTACATTGTCACTGCTGCTCTACATTGTCACTGCTGCTCTACATTGTCACTGCTGCTCTACATTCTGACTGCTGCTCTATGTTGTCACTGCTGCTCTACATTCTGACTGCTGCTCTATGTTGTCACTGCTGCTCTACATTGTCACTGCTGCTCTACATTCTGACTGCTGCTCTACATTGTCACTGCTGCTCTACATTGTCACTGCTGCTCTATGTTGTCACTGCTGCTCTACATTGTCACTACTGCTCTACATTGTCACTGCTGCTCTACATTCTGACTGCTGCTCTACATTGTCACTACTGCTCTACATTGTCACTGCTGCTCTACATTGTCACTACTGCTCTACATTGTCACTGCTGCTCTACATTGTCACTACTGCTCTACATTGTCACTGCTGCTCTACATTGTCACTGCTGCTCTACATTGTCACTGCTGCTCTACATTGTCACTGCTGCTCTACATTCTGACTGCTGCTCTACATTGTCACTGCTGCTCTACATTGTCACTGCTGCTCTACATTGTCACTGCTGCTCTACATTCTGACTGCTGCTCTACATTGTCACTGCTGCTCTACATTGTCACTGCTGCTCTACATTGTCACTGCTGCTCTACATTCTGACTGCTGCTCTACATTGTCACTGCTGCTCTACATTGTCACTGCTGCTCTACATTGTCACTGCTGCTCTACATTGTCACTACTGCTCTACATTGTCACTGCTGCTCTACATTGTCACTGCTGCTCTACATTGTCACTGCTGCTCTACATTGTCACTGCTGCTCTACATTGTCACTGCTGCTCTACATTCTGACTGCTGCTCTACATTGTCACTGCTGCTCTACATTGTCACTGCTGCTCTACATTGTCACTGCTGCTCTACATTGTCACTACTGCTCTACATTGTCACTGCTGCTCTACATTGTCACTGCTGCTCTACATTGTCACTGCTGCTCTACATTGTCACTGCTGCTCTACATTGTCACTACTGCTCTACATTGTCACTGCTGCTCTACATTGTCACTGCTGCTCTACATTGTCACTACTGCTCTACATTGTCACTGCTGCTCTACATTGTCACTGCTGCTCTACATTGTCACTGCTGCTCTACATTGTCACTGCTGCTCTACATTGTCACTGCTGCTCTACATTGTCACTGCTGCTCTACATTCTGACTGCTGCTCTACATTGTCACTGCTGCTCTACATTGTCACTGCTGCTCTACATTGTCACTGCTGCTCTACATTGTCACTACTGCTCTACATTGTCACTGCTGCTCTACATTGTCACTGCTGCTCTACATTGTCACTGCTGCTCTACATTGTCACTGCTGCTCTACATTCTGACTGCTGCTCTACATTGTCACTGCTGCTCTACATTGTCACTGCTGCTCTACATTGTCACTGCTGCTCTACATTGTCACTGCTGCTCTACATTCTGACTGCTGCTCTATGTTGTCACTGCTGCTCTACATTCTGACTGCTGCTCTACATTCTGACTGCTGCTCTACATTGTCACTGCTGCTCTACATTGTCACTGCTGCTCTACATTCTGACTGCTGCTCTACATTGTCACTACTGCTCTACATTGTCACTGCTGCTCTACATTGTCACTGCTGCTCTACATTGTCACTGCTGCTCTACATTGTCACTGCTGCTCTACATTCTGACTGCTGCTCTATGTTGTCACTGCTGCTCTACATTCTGACTGCTGCTCTATGTTGTCACTGCTGCTCTACATTGTCACTGCTGCTCTACATTCTGACTGCTGCTCTACATTGTCACTGCTGCTCTACATTGTCACTGCTGCTCTATGTTGTCACTGCTGCTCTACATTGTCACTACTGCTCTACATTGTCACTGCTGCTCTACATTCTGACTGCTGCTCTACATTGTCACTACTGCTCTACATTGTCACTGCTGCTCTACATTGTCACTACTGCTCTACATTGTCACTGCTGCTCTACATTGTCACTACTGCTCTACATTGTCACTGCTGCTCTACATTGTCACTGCTGCTCTACATTGTCACTGCTGCTCTACATTGTCACTGCTGCTCTACATTCTGACTGCTGCTCTACATTGTCACTGCTGCTCTACATTGTCACTGCTGCTCTACATTGTCACTGCTGCTCTACATTCTGACTGCTGCTCTACATTGTCACTGCTGCTCTACATTGTCACTGCTGCTCTACATTGTCACTGCTGCTCTACATTCTGACTGCTGCTCTACATTGTCACTGCTGCTCTACATTGTCACTGCTGCTCTACATTGTCACTGCTGCTCTACATTGTCACTACTGCTCTACATTGTCACTGCTGCTCTACATTGTCACTGCTGCTCTACATTGTCACTGCTGCTCTACATTGTCACTGCTGCTCTACATTGTCACTGCTGCTCTACATTCTGACTGCTGCTCTACATTGTCACTGCTGCTCTACATTGTCACTGCTGCTCTACATTGTCACTGCTGCTCTACATTGTCACTACTGCTCTACATTGTCACTGCTGCTCTACATTGTCACTGCTGCTCTACATTGTCACTGCTGCTCTACATTGTCACTGCTGCTCTACATTGTCACTACTGCTCTACATTGTCACTGCTGCTCTACATTGTCACTGCTGCTCTACATTGTCACTACTGCTCTACATTGTCACTGCTGCTCTACATTGTCACTGCTGCTCTACATTGTCACTGCTGCTCTACATTGTCACTGCTGCTCTACATTGTCACTGCTGCTCTACATTGTCACTGCTGCTCTACATTCTGACTGCTGCTCTACATTGTCACTGCTGCTCTACATTGTCACTGCTGCTCTACATTGTCACTGCTGCTCTACATTGTCACTACTGCTCTACATTGTCACTGCTGCTCTACATTGTCACTGCTGCTCTACATTGTCACTGCTGCTCTACATTGTCACTGCTGCTCTACATTCTGACTGCTGCTCTACATTGTCACTGCTGCTCTACATTGTCACTGCTGCTCTACATTGTCACTGCTGCTCTACATTGTCACTGCTGCTCTACATTCTGACTGCTGCTCTATGTTGTCACTGCTGCTCTACATTCTGACTGCTGCTCTACATTCTGACTGCTGCTCTACATTGTCACTGCTGCTCTACATTGTCACTGCTGCTCTACATTCTGACTGCTGCTCTACATTGTCACTGCTGCTCTACATTGTCACTGCTGCTCTACATTGTCACTGCTGCTCTACGTTGTCACTGCTGCTCTACGTTGTCACTGCTGCTCTATGTTGTCACTGCTGCTCTTCACTGCAAATGTGGGTGCTGCTCCTGTCAAGGTCATCTTGCATGCAGCTGACCTTGACAGGACAGTTGTGTGCAAAGTTGTCCAGTCAGCAAACATTCATGCTGAAGCATTTTGTACATTTTGTGGATTGAAGATGCTAAACTCAATCCGGTATGGTTTATGCTAAGCTAAGTATCAATGTGACATTCAAAATGCAAAAATGCTAACACTAGCATCCAGCAAGTTAGCACTAAGAATCAAAAGTGTAGTTTTAGTAGTAATTCTACTTCCTGCCATGTAAATAATGAATGCTTGTGGACAGGATGAGAGATAGCATGCATGCAGTTAGCAAGTTAGCAGCAACTGCTACACTGCTTCTACATCATAGCAAGTACAGTAAATGTATGCACTGTAACATTCCCAAAGTATGTGGGCTCCATTGATGACCTCACTAACAACTTGAAGGACGCCCTGCACCAAACTATTGATAACATAGCACCGCTAAAGTTAAATGAGGCTCCAAAAAAGTGCACCTTGTGGTTTACAGAAGAAACTACAGCTCAGAAATTATTATGTAGAAAGCTGGAACACACGACTAAACTTGAGGTGCACCATCAAGCATTTAGTGATGGTTTAATAACTATAAACTAAACTTGAGGTGCACCATCAAGCATTTAGTGATAGTTTAATAACTATAAACTAAACTTGAGGTGCACCATCAAGCATTTAGTGATAGTTTAATAACTATAAACTAAACTTGAGGTGCACCATCAAGCATTTAGTGATAGTTTAATAACTATAAACTAAACTTGAGGTGCACCATCAAGCATGGAGTGATGGTTTAATAACTATAAACTAAACTTGAGGTGCACCATCAAGCATTTAGTGATAGTTTAATAACTATAAACTAAACTTGAGGTGCACCATCAAGCATGGAGTGATGGTTTAATAACTATAAACTAAACTTGAGGTGCACCATCAAGCATGGAGTGATGGTTTAATAACTTATAAACGCATGCTTACCTTTGCTAAAACTAAATATTACTCAAATCTCATCCACCGTAATAAAAACGATCCTAAATTTTTGTTTAGTACGGTAGCATCGCTAACCCAACAAGGGACTCCTTCCAGTAGCTCCACCCACTCAGCTGATGACTTGATGAAGTTCTTTAATAAACAAATTGCAGTCATTAGACAGGAGATTAAAGACAATGCGTCCCAGCTACAACGGGGTTCTATTAACACTGACTAGATTGTATATACGGTGGATACTGCCCTCCAAAATAGTTTCTCTCGTTTTGAGGAAATAACATTAGAGGAATTGTTACAACGTGTAAATGGAATAAAACAAACAACATGTTTACTTGACCCTCTTCCTGGGAAACTTATCAAGGAGCTTTTTGTATTATTAGGTCCATCAGTGCTAAATATTATAAACTTATCACTTTCCTCGGGCACTGTTCCCCTAGCATTCAAAAAAGCGGTTATTCATCCTCTCCTTAAAGGACCTAACCTCCATCCTGACCTCATGGTGAACTACCGACCGGTGTCTCACCTTCCCTTTATCTCTTAAATCCTCAAAAAAAATTGTTGCACAGCAGCTAAATGAACTCTTAAATATTACCAAAGTAGCTCAAAATGACCAAATGTACCTAAAATAGTCCCAAAGTACCTCAAAATGACCCAAAGAACCTCAAATAGTCCCAAAGGAGCTCAAAATGACCCAAAGAACCTCAATAGTCCCAAAGTAGCTCAAAATGACCCAAAGAAACTCAAATAGTCCCAAACATAGCTCAAAATGACCTAAAGTACTTCAAATAGTCCCAAAGTAGCTAAGAATGACCCAAAGAACCTCAAATAGTCCCAAAGTAGCTCAGAATGACCCAAAGAACCTCAAATAGTCCCAAAGTAGCTCAGAATGACCCAAAGAACCTCAAATAGTCCCAAAATAGCTCAAAATGACCCAAAGTATCTCAAAAGGTCCTAAGATACCTCAAAATGACTCAAAGTACCTCAAAAGGTCCTAAAATGACCCAAAGTACCTAAACTAGTTCCAAAGTAGCTCAAAATGACCCAAATAATCTCAAAAGGTCCTAAAATACCTCAAAATGACCCAAAGTACCTCAAAAGGTCCTAAGATACCTCAAAATGACCGAAAGAACCTCAAAATGACCGAAAGAACCTCAAAAGGTCCTAAAATACCTCAAAGTGACCCAAAGTACCTCAAAAGGTCCTAAAATACCTCAAAATGACCCAAAGTACCTCAACTAGTCCCCAAGTAGCTCAACATGATCCAAAGAACCTTAAATAGTCCCAAACATAGCTCAAAATGACCCAAAGAAACTCAAATAGTCCCAAACATAGCTCAAAATTACCTAAAGTACTTCAAATAGTCCCAAAGTAGCTCAGAATGACCCAAAGAACCTCAAATAGTCCCAAAGTAGCTCAGAATGACCCAAAGAACCTCAAATAGTCCCAAAATAGCTCAAAATGACCCAAAGTACCTCAAAAGGTCCTAAGATACCTCAAAATGACTCAAAGTACCTCAAAAGGTCCTAAAATGACCCAAAGTACCTAAACTAGTTCCAAAGTAGCTCAAAATGACCCAAATCTCAAAAGGTCCTAAAATACCTCAAAATGACCCAAAGTACCTCAAAAGGTCCTAAGATACCTCAAAATGACCAAAAGAACCTCAAAAGGTCCTAAAATACCTCAAAATGACCCAAAGTACCTCAAAAGGTCCTAAAATACCTCAAAATGACCCAAAGTACCTCAACTAGTCCCAAAGTAGCTCAAAATGATCCAAAGAACCTCAAATAGTCCCAAACATAGCTCAAAATGACCTAAAGTACTTCAAATATTCCCAAAGTAGCTCAGAATGACCCAAAGAACCTCAAATAGTTGCAAAGTAGCTGAAAATGACCCAAAGAACCTCAAAAGGTCCTAAAATACCTAAAAAATGACCCAAAGTACCTCAACTAGTCCCAAAGTAGCTGAAAATGACCCAAAGTACCTCAACTAGTCCCAAAGTAGCTCAAAATGACCCAAAGTAGCTGAAAATGACCCAAAGTATCTCAACTAGTCCCAAAGTAGCTCAAAATGACCCAAAGTACCTCAACTAGTCCCAAAGTAGCTCAAAATGACCCAAAGTACCTCAACTAGTCCCAAAGTAGCTCAAAATGACCCAAAGTACCTCAACTAGTCCCAAAGTAGCTGAAAATGACCCAAAGTACCTCAACTAGTCCCAAAGTAGCTGAAAATGACCCAAAAGTGTGACTGCTCCAGAAGCTATGAAAAGGAAACAAAGAGTCCAGGATCGCAAGTCTTTATTGAGGCACTTAAGACCCTTTTAACAACCTCATTTATCCTTGGGACCATTTGGGTTCTTTTGGACTGGGTTAGGATTGGGGAAAAAAATGACAGCGTTTGAGGATTCTTTCCCCAAACCTGAACCCTAGCCTGTTTTTCAAGTACCCACAAGGTTCAAATTGACCCTGTTTGGGTCTAAAGGCGCCCAGAAAGGTCCCAGAATGCCCCAAATAATTGCAAAAGCAAACTGGGGAGTCAAGAAGGCCCTCTGGGGAGACCAGGACTTTTAGGGGTAAGTCTGCTTTGAGGATCTTTTTGGACCTTGGGCATACTTGCCAACCCTCCCGGATTTCCCGGGAGACTCCCAAAATTCAGCGCATCTCCCGAAAACCTCCTGGGACAAAAGTTCTCCCGAAATTCAGGCGGAGCTGGAGGCCACGCCCCCTGTAGCTCCATGAGAACAGACTCAGCAATGTTGTGACCCTCTTAAACAGGACAATACTGCCATCTACTGTACAGAATGTACTTTATTGATCCCTGGAGGATATTCAGCACCAGAGTTGGCTCACAATAAAGAATGATAATAATAAATAATATAATATATATTATATATACAATATATAACTAATATAAATATATTCTACATTTAAGTGCAGACAAGGAACATATGCATTAGGGAGTCTGTTCTGAAGCCCACAGTAAAGAGACTAGACTTCATCACGTGGCCTGGTTATTGACTCCAACACAATATATCACACCGTCCACCAGCACAATGAAGAAATACGCTCGCAAGTTCCAGAACAAGCGGAAACAAGAATTTCAGTTTATCCAGGAGAGTTGGAAGGTATGTTGCCTGTAAATCTTGTAGAACAGACTTCTCCATTGAACACGGCGGCCAAACGGATATACTCAGTCATGAACGGTCAGCGAAGAACAAAGTGTCCGCAGCGCAGCATCGTTCACAACCCAGTATTATGGCCACCTCGCAAAATGGAGACCTGATGGTGTAACTTCTGCTGAGACAAAGATGGCTATGCTGATAGCTGGAAGCAACATCTCCTTCTCATTTGCGGATGTCTACAACAAATCCGTCAAGGATATGTTCCCGGATTCGGAGATCGCTCGCCAAAACGCAAATGGCAGAACAGAGGTTACTCAAATAGTGAAAGGTAAGTGTTGTTGTTGTTTTTTTAGTAACCAGCAAGGACAGTACAGTTGGAACAACTGAGTTTTTATTACTGTGTATTTGATAGGTGCCGTCGGAAATTCTACTATTGCTTTTATTTATATACACAATAAAACAAATAAAATAAAATAAAATAAATAAATAAAAAAAAAATAAAAAATTAATAAAAAAAAAAAAATAAAAAAATAAAAAAAAATATATATATATATATATATATATATATATATGAAATATTCACGTTGGTGAATTATACTACTCCCCTCTTAACCACGCCCCCACCCCCCCCCCCCCTCCCGAAATCGGAGGTCTCAAGGTTGGCAAGTATGACCTTGGAACTTCCAAGTCTGTTGGTCATTTAAGTCCAAAGACTTTCTTGTGTCAGACAAGTAGTTCTAATCCCTTTGAAGCCACTTCTGCCCCCCAAAAGTCTTAGCCCCATTTCATAGGTGTCCCAACTTGTCCGAGAAACTGGTCTTTCCCAGTCTGAGTCCAGCACCCCGCCAAGGGAATTCATCTTAATGCTATCTTAGTACCTCAGTGACCACCCCAAACTCGTGACCACAGGAGGTCTTAGGAAGGATCCACCAATAAAACCAGCTCAGTGGTCTAGTGGTCAGAGTGTCCGCCCTGAGATGGGTAGGTTGTGAGTTCAAACCCCGGCCGAGTCAGACCAAAGACTATAAACATGGGAGCCATGACCTCCCTGCTTGGCACTCAGCATCAAGGATTGGAATTGGGGGTTAAATCAGCAAAATGATTCCCAGGCGTGGCCACCGCTGCTGCTCACTGCTCCCCTCACCTCCCAGAAGGGTGATGGGTCAAATGCAGAGGACACATTTCACCACACCTAGTGTGTGTGTGTGTGTGTGTGTGTGTGTGTGACTATCATTAGAACTTGAACTTTACAACAAGACCTTTGCCTTCCAAAGTGTTGATAGTCTTTGTAACTCAAGTCTGTCTTTGACTCTTCTCAGAACCCAGAACTATCTCTGAAGATTGTTACTTTTCTGCATTATTTTGCTCCAAAAAGCCACTTACTATATTCTAAAAATGAAGTCTTTCAGCTATGACTTTCTGTTCAAGCACCAATTTCAGGATCCCGTCTTTGAGCCGGAAGCATGGAAGGTCCAAATCCCAGCTCAAGCCCGGAGGATTAGGCCCCCGGGAGCAGCAGTTCTGCAGCTGCACGCCCATGGACTCACAATCCACTTCCTGCGACACCTCCGCCTCCTGGAAAGTGAGAAGCAGACGTAGGTGTGCACCGTTCTTAGCATGCTAGCCAGACCCTCCCCCGGGCTGGGATTCAGTTTTTTCTCCCGCCGTTTGTCAAGTCTTCGCCGGCCTCGGATGTGGATTTGTGAGACTTGCTGGCACGCTTGCAGAAAAGGTTTTGTTGGACAAAGGGGGGCAAGTGGATCTTCCTGTCCGAGGACCGGGTCTTGGCTGGAGTCCTGGACATTGTCTGCAAGCAAAGCCAGGAACTGAGCAGGCGGCTTTGGAGCCAGAACTTGTGTACTCAAAGTGAAAAACTAGTCTGGTGTTGACTTTTGAAAAGTACTAAAGTGTATTTGAAAGTAAACAGAAACTGTTTGGTTTTTTTTTGTCATTCTTAAATATACATTTTTGATTTACATGTTTTACTTCCATATTTTGTCATTTTACAGTTTCTTTTATCAGTTTCTATTTTCAGATTTCACAGTTAAATATCATTTTCTTTCATTTTCACATTATTATTATTTTGTTTCAGAATTTAGCATGGGGGGGCGTGTCATCAACCAAAAGGGGCGTGGTATCATGATTGACAGCTGAGCTGAAAGGACAGGGGTCACATTGTCTTCATACTTTTATATATAAATTATTAAAATATTAACATTGCTGTATGTTGACTTTTCACCCTGCAGATTTGCTCACATTTTCAGTCGAGCCATAATAAGCTTGGACTGATTTATTTAATTTTATTTCAATCTTTTATGTTTTCCTCCCTACTTGTTTACCTGTATCTCACCTTCTTTGTAAGGTGTGCTGGAAGTTGTCAGACCCATCAGCGATCCTGTTCTGTCTCCCTGTAATGTTTGTCTGATCTTGAATGGGATTGTGCTGAACATTTAAATTTCCCCTCAGTGCTTAATAAAGTATGTCTGATCTGATCTGATAAATTGTTAAAACAACAAACTTCATGAACGGTGTAACACAGATGTCAAATACAAACTTTTGTGGAGACTATTAGGCTCTTGCTTTTCTATTTACTCTTTGCACTCTTCCTGGTCACGTGACCGCCACAGTCCAATCAGCTGTGGAAGTGACTGGTATGCTCTTGCTCTGTTTACTCTTTGGGAGCTGAGCGTTCCCTGGTCACGTGACCACCGCGGTCCAATGAGTGGTGCTTATAAGCCGCTAGCAGGAAGTAGACAGGAAATGAGAGGAGATCGATTGTATTTCTGCTGGAGGCAGCTTTTAAACCTCGTTTTCACCTGAAATATTGTGCTGACACATTTTAAAGTACATGACTATTTTGTCACTTTGTAGAGCAGACTTCCAGTGTTTGTCATGAAGCTGTGTGAGACTGTACAAGCTGAGTTGGTGAGTCCATATTGATGACAACAGCACTTCAAGCATTCATCTTTCTTCTTTCTGGAATATTCTCAATCCTCCTTATTAACATCTTTATGACTTCAACTAATGATCACATTTGTGTATTGAATGTACTTTTATGTGTGTTTACATCATAATTATGCTGCTAATGCTTCTTTCAGCATTTTATTGCATATTGTGATTGTGACATGGTTGTTGATGTATATTGTACAATATGGAGGAAAGAACTTGAAATTATTGAATATTTATTATGAATACTAATAATATATTATTCAATAATATATTATGAATACTTGATAATGCAATTAGTTTTTATTTAAAGAAGACATATTGTGTAGACATGGATCCATAAGAATGGTTCTGGCTTACACGGGCCAGGCTTCTCTTTTTGATGGCCAGCTAAGGAAAAGAATCACCTAGTCCAAGGATCAAGTTTGGAAGATTCCAGCCAGGAAGCTGAGCACCACCTGCTCTGTCTGGGCAGGTAGGAGACTCTCCAGCCAACACTTTACAATGTTCACCTTTACCTGCAGCACATGGACTGTACTGCCATCCTTTTTTCCCCAAGAACAACTATCTGAACTGACATTTAAACAACATCCAGAGACACTGAATAGTTCAATGCAATTGTAGTACTTGTGTTTTGTCTCTTTAAATTGTATATATGTATATAATACTTGTGTTTTATATCTTTAAATTGTATATAAGTATATAGTACTTGTGTTTTGTCTCTTTAAATTGTATATATGTATATAGTACTTGTGTTTTGTCTCTTTAAATTGTATATATGTATATAGTACTTGTGTTTTGTCAACAACTCATTGTGTGTGTGTGTGTGTGTGTGTGTGTGTGTGTGTATATATATCTGCTGTCCATCATTGTGAGTGTGTGTGTGTGTGTGTGTGTGTGTGTGTGTGTGTGTGTATATATATCTGCTGTCCATCATTGTGAGTGTGAGTGTGTGTGTGTGTGTGTGTGTGTGTGTGTGTGTGTGTGTGTGTGTGTGTGTGTGTGTGTGTGTGTGTGTGTGTGTGTGTGTGTATATATCTGCTGTCCATCATTGTGAGTGTGAGTGTGTGTGTGTGTGTGTGTGTGTGTGTGTGTGTGTGTGTGTGTGTGTGTGTGTGTGTGTGTGTGTGTGTGTATATATCTGCTGTCCATCACCAATTCTCTAATACACACTGGCAAACAAACTACAATTCAAGCTCTGACTCTCTGAGTTGAAACTAGGCTTCTGTTCCTAGCTCATGACATCCCATGTATGTATGTATGTATATATATATACTGTATGTATGTATGTATGTATATACTGTATGTATGTATGTATATATATACTGTATGTATGTATGTATATAAATATACTGTATGTATGTATGTATATATATATACTATATGTATGTATGTATATATATACTGTATGTATGTATGTATATAAATATACTGTATGTATGTATGTATATATATATACTATATGTATGTATGTATATATATACTGTATGTATACTAGAGGTGTGCATCTCTACCTTCAATGGTTATCCAATATGATTAGTGCTATCAATAGTAAGTTAGGGATTAGCACGCTAGTGGCCAGCTAGTAATAAGCACACTAGTTTCTAGCTAGCAAATAGGGTGCTGGCCATAATCAGAGTAGATGACAGCGACAAGTGCACTTGTTGCCAGCGAGCAATTAGCATGTCATTAGCCAGCAAGTGATTAGCGTGCTAGCTTCTAGCTGTTGATTGACATACCAGTTGGC
>NC_084618.1:67473499-67493499 GCF_033978795.1 Nerophis ophidion
ACAGTTCTACCTTTTGTTGTTCTCCTTATATGGCCTGACCTGTACTACAGTTCTACCTTTTGTTCTTCTCTTTGCTCTTGAGTCTATCTCTGCTTCAGCGCTCGGTTCTTATGTTTGTGTTTCCTTTGCCTGGAACCTTTAAGCTCACATTGATTTGTGTTTTTGTGTCCTCCCCAGGTAACAATAGAACGTTATGTGAATGTTAGGATAAAGTTGTGCTATTGTTCTGGGAACATTGGTTAATAACGTTCCCCGAACTCATTTCTGTGGAGTTTTTGCCAAGTTAGCAGAGCATAAGCCATGAACGTTTGGCTAGAAGGTTTAGGGAACTGTTTAGGAACACAACTATTTATGACTGTTTTTGTGCTATATGGTCAGGACTAACACTCAAACAGAACATTCAAATGTAATTCTTTATTAGTGATAATTATAATACAATGGAAATGCACTATAATATAATTATAATACAAACAATGCAGTGTACGTGTCAGTGTACTCCTGCTCCTTCTTGTTGGTTCTCTTCCTGGAAGTAAATAATAGATCTTCACAAATACAACAAAGACATCACTGGAGTGTAAATACATTGAATTTCATGAAAACATGGCATCATTGACTCCTTGTTTACCTGCTCAATGGTCTCACTGTCCCGTTTGCTCTGTTCTTTTTCCCTTTCCCCGTTTTCTTCTTCTTCGCTTCTTGCAAGTATTTATAATTGCAAATTCAACACAGAACTGGGATCTTCATGAATTGAATAAAAAAATGGTCATAATGACTTTACCTGGTCACTCATCTCACTGTCACTCATCTCACTGTCACTCATCTCACTGTCACTCATCTCACTGTCACTAATCTCACTGTCACTCATCTCACTGTCACTCATCTCACTGTCACTCATCTCACTGTCACTCATCTCACTGTCCCTTTCCTTCGTACACTAACCTTTGCCCTTCTTCGCCGTCGCTTCCTGCAAGTGCAAGTATTTATAATTGCAAATTCAACAAAGAACTGGGTTCTTCATGAATAGAATTTTTTAAAAATTGGCATAATTACTTCATCATTTACCTGGTCACTCATCTCTCTCACTATCTCTGTTCTTTCAATTGTTCTTCCTCCTCTTCTCCTGCAAGTAGTTATAATTGCAAATTCAAAAGACATACAGTGGAACTTCAATAAAATGGAAGTCAAAATTGGGATATCTTATCTTCTTCGTACCTCAAACTTTGAACCTCCCTCTCGAAAAGTGTCCAGTTTCAGGAGTTCTCCAAGCTCACAATCCACTTCAGCTGTGGTCGTCTGTCTGGGAACACCCCTGCATGCTTCTGGGAACACCCCTGCATGCCTCTGGGAACACCCCTGCATGCTTCTGGGAACACCCCTGCATGCTTCTGGGAACACCCCTGCATGCCTCTGGGAACACCCCTGCATGCTTCTGGGAACACCCCTGCATGCCTCTGGGAACACCCCTGCATGCTTCTGGGAACACCCCTGCATGCTTCTGGGAACACCCCTGCATGCCTCTGGGAACACCCCTGCATGCCTCTGGGAACACCCCTGCATGCCTCTGGGAACACCCCTGCATGCTTCTGGGAACACCCCTGCATGCCTCTGGGAACACCCCTGCATGCCTCTGAGAACACCCCTGCATGCTTCTGGGAACACCCCTGCATGCCTCTGGGAACACCCCTGCATGCCTCTGGGAACACCCCTGCATGCCTCTGGGAACACCCCTGCATGCTTCTGGGAACACCCCTGCATGCCTCTGGGAACACCCCTGCATGCCTCTGAGAACACCCCTGCATGCTTCTGGGAACACCCCTGCATGCCTCTGGGAACACCCCTGCATGCCTCTGGGAACACCCCTGCATGCCTCTGGGAACACCCCTGCATGCCTCTGGGAACACCCCTGCATGCCTCTGGGAACACTCCTGCATGCCTCTGGGAACACCCCTGCATGCTTCTGGGAACACCCCTGCATGCTTCTGGGAACACCCCTGCATGCCTCTGGGAACACCCCTGCATGCCTCTGGGAACACCCCTGCATGCCTCTGGGAACACCCCTGCATGCCTCTGGGAACACCCCTGCATGCCTCTGGGAACACCCCTGCATGCCTCTGGGAACACCCCTGCATGCTTCTGGGAACACCCCTGCATGCTTCTGGGAACACCCCTGCATGCCTCTGGGAACACCCCTGCATGCCTCTGGGAACACCCCTGCATGCCTCTGGGAACACCCCTGCATGCCTCTGGGAACACCCCTGCATGCCTCTGGGAACACCCCTGCATGCCTCTGGGAACACCCCTGCATGCCTCTGGGAACACTCCTGCATGCCTCTGGGAACACCCCTGCATGCTTCTGGGAACACCCCTGCATGCCTCTGGGAACACCCCTGCATGCTTCTGGGAACACCCCTGCATGCTTCTGGGAACACCCCTGCATGCCTCTGGGAACACCCCTGCATGCCTCTGGGAACACCCCTGCATGCCTCTGGGAACACCCCTGCATGCCTCTGGGAACACCCCTGCATGCTTCTGGGAACACCCCTGCATGCCTCTGGGAACACCCCTGCATGCTTCTGGGAACACCCCTGCATGCTTCTGGGAACACCCCTGCATGCTTCTGGGAACACCCCTGCATGCCTCTGGGAACACCCCTGCATGCCTCTGGGAACACCCCTGCATGCTTCTGGGAACACCCCTGCATGCTTCTGGGAACACCCCTGCATGCCTCTGGGAACACCCCTGCATGCCTCTGGGAACACCCCTGCATGCCTCTGGGAACACCCCTGCATGCTTCTGGGAACACCCCTGCATGCCTCTGGGAACACCCCTGCATGCTTCTGGGAACACCCCTGCATGCTTCTGGGAACACCCCTGCATGCCTCTGGGAACACCCCTGCATGCCTCTGGGAACACCCCTGCATGCCTCTGGGAACACCCCTGCATGCCTCCGGGAACACTCCTGCATGCTTCTGGGAACACCCCTGCATGCCTCCGGGAACACCCCTGCATGCTTCTGGGAACACCCCTGCATGCTTCTGGGAACACCCCTGCATGCCTCTGGGAACACCCCTGCATGCCTCTGGGAACACCCCTGCATGCTTCTGGGAACACCCCTGCATGCTTCTGGGAACACCCCTGCATGCTTCTGGGAACACCCCTGCATGCCTCTGGGAACACCCCTGCATGCCTCTGGGAACACCCCTGCATGCTTCTGGGAACACCCCTGCATGCTTCTGGGAACACCCCTGCATGCTTCTGGGAACACCCCTGCATGCCTCTGGGAACACCCCTGCATGCCTCTGGGAACACCCCTGCATGCCTCTGGGAACACCCCTGCATGCTTCTGGGAACACCCCTGCATGCTTCTGGGAACACCCCTGCATGCTTCTGGGAACACCCCTGCATGCCTCTGGGAACACCCCTGCATGCCTCTGGGAACACCCCTGCATGCCTCTGGGAACACCCCTGCATGCCTCTGGGAACACCCCTGCATGCCTCTGGGAACACCCCTGCATGCCTCTGGGAACACCCCTGCATGCCTCTGGGAACACCCCTGCATGCTTCTGGGAACACCCCTGCATGCCTCTGGGAACACCCCTGCATGCCTCTGAGAACACCCCTGCATGCTTCTGGGAACACCCCTGCATGCCTCTGGGAACACCCCTGCATGCCTCTGGGAACACCCCTGCATGCCTCTGGGAACACCCCTGCATGCTTCTGGGAACACCCCTGCATGCCTCTGGGAACACCCCTGCATGCCTCTGAGAACACCCCTGCATGCTTCTGGGAACACCCCTGCATGCCTCTGGGAACACCCCTGCATGCCTCTGGGAACACCCCTGCATGCCTCTGGGAACACCCCTGCATGCCTCTGGGAACACCCCTGCATGCCTCTGGGAACACTCCTGCATGCCTCTGGGAACACCCCTGCATGCTTCTGGGAACACCCCTGCATGCTTCTGGGAACACCCCTGCATGCCTCTGGGAACACCCCTGCATGCCTCTGGGAACACCCCTGCATGCCTCTGGGAACACCCCTGCATGCCTCTGGGAACACCCCTGCATGCCTCTGGGAACACCCCTGCATGCCTCTGGGAACACCCCTGCATGCCTCTGGGAACACCCCTGCATGCCTCTGGGAACACTCCTGCATGCCTCTGGGAACACCCCTGCATGCTTCTGGGAACACCCCTGCATGCCTCTGGGAACACCCCTGCATGCTTCTGGGAACACCCCTGCATGCTTCTGGGAACACCCCTGCATGCCTCTGGGAACACCCCTGCATGCCTCTGGGAACACCCCTGCATGCCTCTGGGAACACCC
Source organism: Nerophis ophidion (assembly GCF_033978795.1). NCBI lineage: Eukaryota > Metazoa > Chordata > Actinopteri > Syngnathiformes > Syngnathidae > Nerophis > Nerophis ophidion. Next base: position 67,477,823 of record NC_084618.1, read on the forward strand.
CTGCATGCCTCTGGGAACACCCCTGCATGCTTCTGGGAACACCCCTGCATGCCTCTGGGAACACCCCTGCATGCTTCTGGGAACACCCCTGCATGCTTCTGGGAACACCCCTGCATGCTTCTGGGAACACCCCTGCATGCCTCTGGGAACACCCCTGCATGCCTCTGGGAACACCCCTGCATGCTTCTGGGAACACCCCTGCATGCTTCTGGGAACACCCCTGCATGCCTCTGGGAACACCCCTGCATGCCTCTGGGAACACCCCTGCATGCCTCTGGGAACACCCCTGCATGCTTCTGGGAACACCCCTGCATGCCTCTGGGAACACCCCTGCATGCTTCTGGGAACACCCCTGCATGCTTCTGGGAACACCCCTGCATGCCTCTGGGAACACCCCTGCATGCCTCTGGGAACACCCCTGCATGCCTCTGGGAACACCCCTGCATGCCTCCGGGAACACTCCTGCATGCTTCTGGGAACACCCCTGCATGCCTCCGGGAACACCCCTGCATGCTTCTGGGAACACCCCTGCATGCTTCTGGGAACACCCCTGCATGCCTCTGGGAACACCCCTGCATGCCTCTGGGAACACCCCTGCATGCTTCTGGGAACACCCCTGCATGCTTCTGGGAACACCCCTGCATGCTTCTGGGAACACCCCTGCATGCCTCTGGGAACACCCCTGCATGCCTCTGGGAACACCCCTGCATGCTTCTGGGAACACCCCTGCATGCTTCTGGGAACACCCCTGCATGCTTCTGGGAACACCCCTGCATGCCTCTGGGAACACCCCTGCATGCCTCTGGGAACACCCCTGCATGCCTCTGGGAACACCCCTGCATGCTTCTGGGAACACCCCTGCATGCCTCTGGGAACACCCCTGCATGCTTCTGGGAACACCCCTGCATGCCTCTGGGAACACCCCTGCATGCCTCTGGGAACACCCCTGCATGCTTCTGGGAACACCCCTGCATGCCTCTGGGAACACCCCTGCATGCTTCTGGGAACACCCCTGCATGCCTCTGGGAACACCCCTGCATGCTTCTGGAATCACCAGCACAATTTAGAATTCCCTTTGGAATAAATACCGTAATAATAACTAGATTGACCTTGTCAGCATGCATGCGACATGTTCAAGGATGCAAATCTATTATCAACACTTACTATTTATTATTCTGTCAAAGAGCAAGTCCTCAAACGCCACTTTTCTTGTCTTTCCACGGAGGTCACGCTGCTCCGGGACTTTTGTTTGTGCCAATTTTCCTCAGCATTGTCCTCACCGTGTCTGCCAAATCCTGCCCACCGAGAGCAGTAAGAGCTTTCAGCGATACAAATAAATAAACAACAATATTGTACTTGATTAGAACATGCTTTTTGATAACAGAGCAAGATCATTTTGCAGTGGAGAATTAGAACTAATGACCAGCTGCTTTGTGAGCAGAAGATCAGTGTCGAGTCCTTCACAAATGGAACAAACCATGACACTGACGGGGCACATTATTGTTGAACTAGGATACAGAAAGATCCACCCTGCTTCTGAAGTCATTTTTTGGTCTTTGGTCAGTTTGGAAACTACATAACAGCCAACATGCACGAGAAATGCATGCTAGTTTCTACGGTGCCTTAAACAAGTAAACAAGGAGTCAATGATGCCATGTTTTCATGAAATTCAATGTATTTACACTCCAGTGATGTCTTTGTTGTATTTGTGAAGATCTATTATTTACTTCCAGGAAGAGAACCAACAAGAAGGAGCAGGAGTACACTGACACGTACACTGCATTGTTTGTATTATAATTATATTTTACTGCATTTCCATTGTATTATAATTATATTATACTGCATTTCCATTGTATTATAATTATATTATACTGCATTTCCATTGTATTATAATTATCACTAATAAAGAATTACAGTTAGCATGACACGCATTTGACACAACCCTAAAACCGTAAAATGGTCTGAAATGAATCATGTAGGTTGGACATTGTTGTACAAAAACGTGCTTCCTGTTTCACTTTACTAACATGTGATCAATGGATGGCCACCAATAGCAGCTTGGCCTTCGTTCTTCTTGTGTCTGACTAACAGTTCTAACGAGGCACGCATGCACGTTGGAGTTAAATGACGGGCAAATTCCTGACAGGCAAAACACAACACGTTCACAGAATGTTAGAGAAACGTTACAACAAACTGTATAAAAAGTACATTTGCGAAAAAAAAATCACTTCTAAGCCTAAAGGTCGCTGTTTGTATTACAGGCAAATTCTATTTTTTTATCAGCCCTTTGAGACACTAGTGATTTAGGGCTATATAAGTAAACATTGATTGATTGATTGATTTGGTGTCGTGTGTCAGATAGGTTTTGATTATGTTCTGAGAATATTCTCATCTTGCATAACTAAACGAGGACCATACAGTAATGTTACGCTAACCTTAGGTGTTACCTGGGTCACCTGCTGCCGTCACTTATCATACACCTGTGTGTACCTGGGTCACCTGCTGCAATCACTTATCATACACCTGTGTGTACCTGGGTCACCTGCTGCCGTCACTTATCATACACCTGTGTGTACCTGGGTCACCTGCTACCGTCACTTATCATACACCTGTGTGTACCTGGGTCACCTGCTGCCGTCACTTATCATACACCGGGTGTACCTGGGTCACCTGCTGCCGTCACTTATCATACACCGGGTGTACCTGGGTCACCTGCTGCCGTCACTTATCATACACCGGGTGTACCTGGGTCACCTGCTGCCGTCACTTATCATACACCGAGTGTACCTGGGTCACCTGCTGCCGTCACTTATCATACACCTGTGTGTACCTGGGTCACCTGCTGCCGTCACTTATCATACACCGGGTGTACCTGGGTCACCTGCTGCCGTCACTTATCATACACTCGTGTGTACCTGGGTCACCTGCTGCCGTCACTTATCATACACCTGTGTGTACCTGGGTCACCTGCTGCCGTCACTTATCATACACCTGTGTGTACCTGGGTCACCCCACCAGTCCTTCTGTCTTGTCAGCTGAACGCCAATTTACGCTGAGTTGATGCCATGCTGAATGCTGAGTGGGAACAAGAACATTGTCAGAACATTGCTAGAACATCGTCAGAAAATCGTCAAAGTCAAAACATGGCTAGAAAATAGTAAAAACATTGTCTGAATAGTACTACAACATTGCTAGAACATTGTGAAAACATCGCTAGTACATCATTAGAACATTGTCACAACATCATGAGGACATTGTCAGAACACTACAAGAACATTGTCAGAACATTACAAGAACATTGTCACAACATCACTAGAACATTGTCAGAACATTACAAGAACATTGTCACAACATCACTAGAACATTGTCAGAACATTACAAGAACATTGTCAGAACATCATTAAATCACTGTCAGAACATTACTGGTACTGTGGTCCACATCCTAAAATTCCAGTCTCTATGTGGACCTTGACCTGGGACTAATGGCACTGTGGTCCACATCCTAAAATTCCAGTCTCTATGTGGACCTTGACCTGGGACTAATGGCACTGTGGTCCACATCCTAAAATTCCAGTCTCTATGTGGACCTTGACCTGGGACTAATGGTACTGTGGTCCACGTCCTAAAATACCAGTTTCTATGTGGACCTTGACCTGGGACTAATGGCACTGTGGTCCACGTCCTAAAGTGCCAGTCTCTATGTGGACCTTGACCTGGGACTAATGGCACTGTGGTCCACGTCCTAAAATGCCAGTCTTTATGTGGACCTTGACCTGGGACTAATGGCACTGTGGTCCACATCCTAAAATACCAGTTTCTATGTGGACCTTGACCTGGGACTAATGGCACTGTGGTCCACGTCCTAAAATACCAGTTTCAATGTGGACCTTGACCTGGGACTAATGGCACTGTGGTCCACGTCCTAAAGTGCCAGTCTCTATGTGGACCTTGACCTGGGACTAATGGCACTGTGGTCCACGTCCTAAAATGCCAGTCTTTATGTGGACCTTGACCTGGGACTAATGGCACTGTGGTCCACGTCCTAAAATGCCAGTCTTTATGTGGACCTTGACCTGGGACTAATGGCACTGTGGTCCACGTCCTAAAGTGCCAGTCTCTACATGGACCTTGACCTGGGACTAATGGCACTGTGGTCCACGTCCTAAAGTGCCAGTCTCTATGTGGACCTTGACCTGGGACTAATGGCACTGTGGTCCATGTCCTAAAGTGCCAGTCTCTACGTGGACCTTGACCTGGGACTAATGGCCTCGTGGTCCAGGTCTTGGCAGCGGTCGAAGGAGAGCAGGCTGGAGGTGGGTGTATGCTTGGAAGGTGTGGACAAAAACGAGGGCAGACGAAACCTGAGCAGAAGAAGAAGACCGAGGTCAGGTCTTGGTGGAAGGTGGCCAGCAGCTTTGAGACCTGCAGAAGAGAGGAGATGAGCAGGTGAAAGGTGAGAGGGCGGAGCCACACCCCCTCAACACGCCTCTTTCTCTGTCCTGAAGTATCTGCCAGGAAAGTTCCAGAACTGTGGAATCCTGACAGGAAAAAGCAGGCCTGCGAGTTTGAGAGGAAGCGAGAGTCACAAGTCGGACTGAGTCAGAACTTAGACTGAAGTCACAAGTCGGACTGAAGTCAGAAGTTAGACTGAAGTCACAAGTCGGACTGAGTCAGAACTTAGACTGAAGTCACAAGTCGGACTGAGTCAGAACTTAGACTGAAGTCACAAGTCGGACTGAAGTCAGAAGTTAGACTGAAGTCGCAAGTCGGACTGAGTCAGAACTTAGACTGAAGTCACAAGTCGGACTGAGTCAGAACTTAGACTGAAGTCACAAGTCGGACTGAAGTCAGAAGTTAGACTGAAGTCACAAGTCGGACTGAAGTCACAAGTCGGACTGAAGTCAGAAGTTAGACTGAAGTCACAAGTCGGACTGAAGTCAGAACTTAGACTGAAGTCACAAGTCGGACTGAGTCAGAACTTAGACTGAAGTCACAAGTTAGACTGAAGTCACAAGTCGGACTCTCGGTGTGAGAAGTGAGACTGAGAGTCTGACTAAGTTCTCAGAGAGTCAGACTGAGCGGGAAGAAGAACCTCACAGCACTTTTCCAACATAGTCCCCAGTGATAGGTGGGAGTCCTGGAGGAATCAGGACACACACACACACACACACACACACACACACACACACACACACACACACACACACACACACACACACACACACACACACTTTTATTTAATCATGTCCATAAAAAAGTAGTTTTGGAAGGCAGTGTAGTACATCATGTGTTGTATATACAATATATATAATACTGTAATACTTCAAGTGTATACAATATATATAATACTGTAATACTTCAAGTGTATACAATATATATAACACTGTAATACTTCACGTGTATACAATATATATAATACTGTAATACTTCATGTGTATACAATATATATAATACTGTAATACTTCAAGTGTATACAATATATATATACTGTAATACTTCACGTGTATACAGTATATATAATACTGTAATACTTCAAGTGTATACAATATATATAATACTGTAATACTTCACGTGTATACAATATATATAATACTGTAATACTTCACGTGTATACAATATATATAATACTGTAATACTTCACGTGTATACAATATATATAATACTGTAATACTTCACGTGTATACAGTATATATAATACTGTAATACTTCAAGTGTATACAATATATATAATACTGTAATACTTCACGTGTATACAATATATATAATACTGTAATACTTCAAGTGTATACAATATATATAATACTGTAATACTTCACGTGTATACAGTATATATAATACTGTAATACTTCAAGTGTATACAATATATATAATACTGTAATACTTCACGTGTATACAGTATATATAATACTGTAATACTTCAAGTGTATACAGTATATATAATACTGTAATACTTCAAGTGTATACAATATATATAATACTGTAATACTTCACGTGTATACAATATATATAATACTGTAATACTTCAAGTGTATACAATATATATAATACTGTAATACTTCACGTGTATACAATATATATAATACTGTAATACTTCACGTGTATACAATATATATAATACTGTAATACTTCACGTGTATACAATATATATAATACTGTAATACATTCAGTATCAGAGAGAAAAAGGTTGAGTCTTTAGGGTCTCACATTTCATTTACATGTTAACTCTGTGACTCAACATGTGGAATATGTTTAATTTGTTTCATGACCTTTAAAAAAAAAAAAAAAAAAGTGTGTGTGTATATGTATATATATATATATATATATATATATATATATATATATATATATACACATATGTATATATATATATATATGTATATATATATATATATATATATATATATATATATATATATATATATATATATATATATATATATATATATATATGTATATGTGTGTGTGTGTGTGTGTGTGTGTGTGTGTAGTGTTAGGTCAGCCCTTGCTTCTGCTTCTGCTTCTGCTGGTGATGACAACTTAGTGGCTGATGATGCAACCACATCAGTGTCACCACATCTGCTGCACTCCCCATCCTTCAGCCCTCACCTCACCTCGCCTCACCAGACCAGACCAGACCAGACCAGACCAGACCAGACCAGACCAGACCAGCGCCACAGACACATGCCCAGACTGGGGCCAGCAGATCTATGACGCTCACATTTAAGCCACAATAGTCCAGCATCAGTCATCAGTCATCAACACACACGGAAGGAACAGCAGCACTCCTCAAAGTGTTCTTACAGACCAAGTGTCTTCAAGACCTGGTCCTCTTCCACTCCAGTCCTGTAGGGGGCACACTCCTCAAAGTGTTCTTACAGACCAAGTGTCTTCAAGACCTGGTCCTCTTCCACTCCAGTCCTGTAGGGGGCACACTCCTCAAAGTGTTCTTACAGACCAAGTGTCTTCAAGACCTGGTCCTCTTCCACTCCAGTCCTGTAGGGGGCACACTCCTCAAAGTGTTCTTACAGACCAAGTGTCTTCAAGACCTGGTCCTCTTCCACTCCAGTCCTGTAGGGGGCACACTCCTCAAAGTGTTCTTACAGACCAAGTGTCTTCAAGACGTGGTCCTCTTCCACTCCAGTCCTGTAGGGGGCACACTCCTCAAAGTGTTCTTACAGACCAAGTGTCTTCAAGACCTGGTCCTCTTCCACTCCAGTCCTGTAGGGGGCACTGATGACTTCTACTTTTCTCTTCATGGCATCGTCACCCTAATCTCTAGTTTGTGCTGTTCTTGGAAAGTGTTCATACTGTAAGTATTGTGTTTATTAAGCACCAGCTGTTTGATTCTGAGCTGCAGTTTTTAGAGATATTTAAATCATTGCCATGTAAAATTGCTAATGCTCATCAGCAGCATTTCAATGGCAAAGTCAATGCATATTAGCATCAAGCTAGTGGACTTTTGGGTATATTTACAATGCAACGTTGTTTGAGTCAATTGCTTTGTTGGCATAGAAAATGTCAACAAGACCTTCATCAGGGGTGTCCAAACTATTGCCCGCCAGCCTCTTCAACGTAAGACGTTATGAGTTTGATAAATGTCGAGAGTGTGTAGTGCTTCACTAATTATTCTGAAGTACCTGACACTAATTATTCTGAAGTACCTGACACTAATTATTCTGAAGTACCTGACACTTCCTGAGTGACTGCTGCACATTTGCATGCAGACCGCCTTTTTGCATCAATTAATACCGTGATGTGTAATTAGTCATTTGGAATTGATTGATTGATTGATACTTTGATTAGTAGATGTCACAGTACAGTACATATTATTAGTAGATGTCACAGTACAGTACATATTATTAGTAGATTGCACAGTACAGTACATATTATTAGTAGATTGCACAGTACAGTACATATTATTAGTAGATTGCACAGTACAGTACATATTATTAGTAGATAGTACAGTACAGTACATATTATTAGTAGATTGCACAGTACAGTACATATTATTAGTAGATTGCACAGTACAGTACATATTATTAGTAGATTGCACAGTACAGTACATATTATTAGTAGATTGCACAGTACAGTACATATTATTAGTAGATAGTACAGTACAGTACATATTATTAGTAGATTGCACAGTACAGTACATATTATTAGTAGACTGCACAGTACAGTACATATTATTAGTAGATAGTACAGTACAGTACATATTATTAGTAGATTGCACAGTACAGTACATATTATTAGTAGATTGCACAGTACAGTACATATTATTAGTAGATTGCACAGTACAGTACATATTATTAGTAGATTGCACAGTACAGTACATATTATTAGTAGATTGCACAGTACAGTACATATTATTAGTAGATAGTACAGTACAGTACATATTATTAGTAGATTGCACAGTACAGTACATATTATTAGTAGACTGCACAGTACAGTACATATTATTAGTAGATTGCACAGTACAGTACATATTATTAGTAGATTGCACAGTACAGTACATATTATTAGTAGATTGCACAGTACAGTACATATTATTAGTAGATTGCACAGTACAGTACATATTATTAGTAGATTGTACAGTACAGTACATATTATTAGTAGATTGCACAGTACAGTACATATTATTAGTAGATTGCACAGTACAGTACATATTATTAGTAGATTGCACAGTACAGTACATATTATTAGTAGATTGTACAGTACAGTACATATTATTAGTAGATTGCACAGTACAGTACATATTATTAGTAGATTGCACAGTACAGTACATATTATTAGTAGATTGCACAGTACAGTACATATTATTAGTAGATAGTACAGTACAGTACATATTATTAGTAGATGTCACAGTACAGTACATATTATTAGTAGATTGTACAGTACAGTACATATTATTAGTAGATTGCACAGTACAGTACATATTATTAGTAGATTGCACAGTACAGTACATATTATTAGTAGATTGCACAGTACAGTACATATTATTAGTAGATAGTACAGTACAGTACATATTATTAGTAGATTGCACAGTACAGTACATATTATTAGTAGACTGCACAGTACAGTACATATTATTAGTAGATTGCACAGTACAGTACATATTATTAGTAGATTGCACAGTACAGTACATATTATTAGTAGATTGCACAGTACAGTACATATTATTAGTAGATTGCACAGTACAGTACATATTATTAGTAGATTGTACAGTACAGTACATATTATTAGTAGATTGCACAGTACAGTACATATTATTAGTAGATTGCACAGTACAGTACATATTATTAGTAGATTGCACAGTATAGTACATATTATTAGTAGATTGTACAGTACAGTACATATTATTAGTAGATTGCACAGTACAGTACATATTATTAGTAGATTGCACAGTACAGTACATATTATTAGTAGATAGTACAGTACAGTACATATTATTAGTAGATTGCACAGTACAGTACATATTATTAGTAGATTGCACAGTACAGTACATATTATTAGTAGATTGCACAGTACAGTACATATTATTAGTAGATTGCACAGTACAGTACATATTATTAGTAGATAGTACAGTACATATTATTAGTAGATTGCACAGTACAGTACATATTATTAGTAGATTGCACAGTACAGTACATATTATTAGTAGATTGTACAGTACAGTACATATTATTAGTAGATTGCACAGTACAGTACATATTATTAGTAGATTGCACAGTACAGTACATATTATTAGTAGATTGCACAGTACAGTACATATTATTAGTAGATAGTACAGTACAGTACATATTATTAGTAGATGTCACAGTACAGTACATATTATTAGTAGATTGTACAGTACAGTACATATTATTAGTAGATTGCACAGTACAGTACATATTATTAGTAGATTGCACAGTACAGTACATATTATTAGTAGATTGCACAGTACAGTACATATTATTAGTAGATAGTACAGTACAGTACATATTATTAGTAGATTGCACAGTACAGTACATATTATTAGTAGACTGCACAGTACAGTACATATTATTAGTAGATTGCACAGTACAGTACATATTATTAGTAGATTGCACAGTACAGTACATATTATTAGTAGATTGCACAGTACAGTACATATTATTAGTAGATTGCACAGTACAGTACATATTATTAGTAGATTGTACAGTACAGTACATATTATTAGTAGATTGCACAGTACAGTACATATTATTAGTAGATTGCACAGTACAGTACATATTATTAGTAGATTGCAGAGTACAGTACATATTATTAGTAGATTGCACAGTACAGTACATATTATTAGTAGATTGCACAGTACAGTACATATTATTAGTAGATTGCACAGTATAGTACATATTATTAGTAGATTGTACAGTACAGTACATATTATTAGTAGATTGCACAGTACAAGTACATATTATTAGTAGATTGCACAGTACAGTACATATTATTAGTAGATAGTACAGTACAGTACATATTATTAGTAGATTGCACAGTACAGTACATATTATTAGTAGATTGCACAGTACAGTACATATTATTAGTAGATTGCACAGTACAGTACATATTATTAGTAGATTGCACAGTACAGTACATATTATTAGTAGATAGTACAGTACATATTATTAGTAGATTGCACAGTACAGTACATATTATTAGTAGATTGCACAGTACAGTACATATATTAGTAGATTGTACAGTACAGTACATATTATTAGTAGATTGCACAGTACAGTACATATTATTAGTAGATTGCACAGTACAGTACATATTATTAGTAGATTGCACAGTACAGTACATATTATTAGTAGATTGTACAGTACAGTACATATTATTAGTAGATTGCACAGTACAGTACATATTATTAGTAGATTGCACAGTACAGTACATATTATTAGTAGATTGCACAGTACAGTACATATTATTAGTAGATAGTACAGTACAGTACATATTATTAGTAGATGTCACAGTACAGTACATATTATTAGTAGATTGTACAGTACAGTACATATTATTAGTAGATTGCACAGTACAGTACATATTATTAGTAGATTGCACAGTACAGTACATATTATTAGTAGATTGCACAGTACAGTACATATTATTAGTAGATAGTACAGTACAGTACATATTATTAGTAGATTGCACAGTACAGTACATATTATTAGTAGACTGCACAGTACAGTACATATTATTAGTAGATTGCACAGTACAGTACATATTATTAGTAGATTGCACAGTACAGTACATATTATTAGTAGATTGCACAGTACAGTACATATTATTAGTAGATTGCACAGTACAGTACATATTATTAGTAGATTGTACAGTACAGTACATATTATTAGTAGATTGCACAGTACAGTACATATTATTAGTAGATTGCACAGTACAGTACATATTATTAGTAGATTGCACAGTATAGTACATATTATTAGTAGATTGTACAGTACAGTACATATTATTAGTAGATTGCACAGTACAGTACATATTATTAGTAGATTGCACAGTACAGTACATATTATTAGTAGATAGTACAGTACAGTACATATTATTAGTAGATTGCACAGTACAGTACATATTATTAGTAGATTGCACAGTACAGTACATATTATTAGTAGATTGTACAGTACAGTACATATTATTAGTAGATTGCACAGTACAGTACATATTATTAGTAGATTGCACAGTACAGTACATATTATTAGTAGATGTCACAGTACAGTACATATTATTAGTAGATTGTACAGTACAGTACATATTATTAGTAGATTGCACAGTACAGTACATATTATTAGTAGATTGCACAGTACAGTACTTATTAGTAGACTGCACAGTACAGTACATATTATTAGTAGATTGCACAGTACAGTACATATTATAGTAGATTGTACAGTACAGTACATATTATTAGTAGATTGCACAGTACAGTACATATTATTAGTAGATTGCAACAGTACAGTACATATTATTAGTAGATTGCACAGTACAGTACATATTATTAGTAGATTGTACAGTACAGTACATATTATTAGTAGATTGCACAGTACAGTACATATTATTAGTAGATTGCACAGTACAGTACATATTATTAGTAGATTGCACAGTACAGTACATATTATTAGTAGATTGTACAGTACAGTACATATTATTAGTAGATTGCACAGTACAGTACATATTATTAGTAGATTGCACAGTACAGTACATATTATTAGTAGATTGCACAGTACAGTACATATTATTAGTAGATTGTACAGTACAGTACATATTATTAGTAGATTGTACACTAAATGCTAACACCCCAATAAGTTTTTCAACTTCTTTAAGTCGGGGTCCACCTTCATCAATTCATGATTGGCCCTGTGATTGTCCAGGGTGTACATCGCCTTCCACCTGATTGTAGCTGAGATAGGCACCAGCGCCACCTGCAACCCCAAAAGGGAATAAGCGGTAGAAATGGATGGATGGATATACATATAAATAATATAGAAATGTTCATAATTTTATCATGAATTGATGAAGGTGGACCCCGACTTAAAGAAGTTGAAGAACTTATTGGGGTGTTAGCATTTAGTGGTCAGTTGTACGGAATATGTACTGTACTGTGCAATCTACTAATAATATGTACTGTACTGTGCTATCTACTAATAATATGTACTGTACTGTGCAATCTACTAATAATATGTACTGTACTGTACAATCTACTAATAATATGTACTGTACTGTACAATCTACTAATAATATGTACTGTACTGTGCAATCTACTAATAATATGTACTGTACTGTGCAATCTACTAATAATATGTACTGTACTGTGCAATCTACTAATAATATGTACTGTACTGTGTAATCTACTAATAATATGTACTGTACTGTACAATCTACTAATAATATGTACTGTACTGTGCAATCTACTAATAATATGTACTGTACTGTGCAATCTACTAATAATATGTACTGTACTGTGCAATCTACTAATAATATGTACTGTACTGTGCAATCTACTAATAATATGTACTGTACTGTGCAATCTACTAATAATATGTACTGTACTGTACAATCTACTAATAATATGTACTGTACTGTGCAATCTATTAATAATATGTACTGTACTGTGCAATCTACTAATAATATGTACTGTACTGTGCAATCTACTAATAATATGTACTGTACTGTGCAATCTACTAATGATATGTACTGTACTGTGCAATCTACTAATAATATGTACTGTACTGTGCAATCTACTAATAATATGTACTGTACTGTACAATCTACTAATAATATGTACTGTACTGTACAATCTACTAATAATATGTACTGTACTGTGCAATCTACTAATAATATGTACTGTACTGTACAATCTACTAATAATATGTACTGTACTGTGCAATCTACTAATAATATGTACTGTACTGTGCAATCTACTAATAATATGTACTGTACTGTGCAATCTACTAATAATATGTACTGTACTGTGCAATCTACTAATAATATGTACTGTACTGTACAATCTACTAATAATATGTACTGTACTGTGCAATCTACTAATAATATGTACTGTACTGTACAATCTACTAATAATATGTACTGTACTGTACAATCTACTAATAATATGTACTGTACTGTGCAATCTACTAATAATATGTACTGTACAATCTACTAATAATATGTACTGTACTGTACAATCTACTAATAATATGTACTGTACTGTGCAATCTACTAATAATATGTACTGTACTGTGCAATCTACTAATAATATGTACTGTACTGTGCAATCTACTAATAATATGTACTGTACTGTGCAATCTACTAATAATATGTACTGTACTGTACAATCTACTAATAATATGTACTGTACTGTGCAATCTACTAATAATATGTACTGTACTGTACAATCTACTAATAATATGTACTGTACTGTACAATCTACTAATAATATGTACTGTACTGTGCAATCTACTAATAATATGTACTGTACAATCTACTAATAATATGTACTGTACTGTACAATCTACTAATAATATGTACTGTACTGTGCAATCTACTAATAATATGTACTGTACTGTGCAATCTACTAATAATATGTACTGTGCAATCTACTCGGTCCTTGGCCCTGCACTCTTCAGCATCTACATGCTGCCGCTAGGTGACATCATACGCAAATACGGTGTTAGCTTTCACTGTTATGCTGATGACACCCAACTCTACATGCCCCTAAAGCTGACCAACACGCCGGATTGTAGTCAGCTGGAGGCGTGTCTTAATGAAATTAAACAATGGATGTCCGCTAACTTTTTGCAACTCAACGCCAAAAAACCGGAAATGCTGATTATCGGTCCTGCTAGACACCGACCTCTATTTAATAATACAACTTTAACATTTGACAACCAAACAATTAAACAAGGCGACACGGTAAAGAATCTGGGTATTATCTTCCACCCAACTCTCTCCTTTGAGGCACACATTAAAAGCGTTACTAAAACGGCCTTCTTTCATCTCCGTAATATCGCTAAAATTCGCTCCATTTTGTCCACTAAAGACGCCGAGATCATTATCCATGCGTTTGTTACGTCTCGCCTCGACTACTGTAACGTATTATTTTGGGGTCTCCCCATGTCTAGCATTAAAAGATTACAGTTGGTACAAAATGCGGCTGCTAGACTTTTGACAAGAACAAGAAAGTTTGATCACATTACGCCTGTACTGTATATACCTTTATATACATATATACATACATATATACCTGTACTGTATATACCTTTATATACATATATACATACATATATACCTATACTGTATATACCTTTATATACATATATACATACATATATACCTATACTGTATATACCTTTATATACATATATACATACATATATACCTGTACTGTATATACCTTTATATACATATATACATACATATATACCTATACTGTATATACCTTTATATACATATATACATACATATATACCTATACTGTATATACCTTTATATACATATATACATACATATATACCTATACTGTATATACCTTTATATACATACATATATACCTATACTGTATATACCTTTATATACATATATACATACATATATACCTATACTGTATATACCTTTATATACATACATATATACCTATACTGTATATACCTTTGTATACATATATACTGTACATACATATATACCTATACTGTATATACCTTTATATACATATATACATACATATATACCTATACTGTATATACCTTTATATACATATATAGATACATATATACCTATACTGTATATACCTTTATATACATATATACATACATATATACCTATACTGTATATACCTTTATATACATACATATATACCTATACTGTATATACCTTTATATACATATATACATACATATATACCTATACTGTATATACCTTTATATACATACATATATACCTATACTGTATATACCTTTGTATACATATATACATACATATATACCTATACTGTATATACCTTTATATACATATATACATACATATATACCTATACTGGCTCACCTGCACTGGCTTCCTGTGCACTTAAGATGTGACTTTAAGGTTTTACTACTTACGTATAAAATACTACACGGTCTAGCTCCATCCTATCTTGCCGATTGTATTGTACCATATGTCCCGGCAAG
>NC_084618.1:67498499-67530999 GCF_033978795.1 Nerophis ophidion
ATGTTGACTGTTTCATGCCATGTTGACTGTTTCATGCCATGTTGACTGTTTCATGCCATGTTGACTGTTTCATGCCATGTTGACTGTTTCATGCCATGTTGACTGTTTCATGCCATGTTGACTGTTTCATGCCATGTTGACTGTTTCATGCCATGTTGACTGTTTCATGCCATGTTGACTGCTTCATGCCATGTTGACTGTTTCATGCCATGTTGACTGTTTCATGCCATGTTGACTGTTTCATGCCATGTTGACTGTTTCATGCCATGTTGACTGTTTCATGCCAAGTTGACTGTTTCATGCCATGTTGACTGTTTCATGCCATGTTGACTGTTTCATGCCATGTTGACTGTTTCATGCCATGTTGACTGTTTCATGCCATGTTGACTGTTTCATGCCATGTTGACTGTTTCATGCCATGTTGACTGTTTCATGCCATGTTGACTGTTTCATGCCATGTTGACTGCTTCATGCCATGTTGACTGTTTCATGCCATGTTGACTGTTTCATGCCATGTTGACTGTTTCATGCCATGTTGACTGTTTCATGCCATGTTGACTGTTTCATGCCATGTTGACTGCTTCATGCCATGTTGACTGTTTCATGCCATGTTGACTGTTTCATGCCATGTTGACTGTTTCATGCCATGTTGACTGTTTCATGCCATGTTGACTGTTTCATGCCATGTTGACTGTTTCATGCCATGTTGACTGTTTCATGCCATGTTGACTGTTTCATGCCATGTTGACTGCTTCATGCCATGTTGACTGTTTCATGCCATGTTGACTGTTTCATGCCATGTTGACTGTTTCATGCCATGTTGACTGTTTCATGCCATGTTGACTGTTTCATGCCATGTTGACTGCTTCATGCCATGTTGACTGTTTCATGCCACGTTGACTGTTTCATGCCATGTTGACTGTTTCATGCCATGTTGACTGTTTCATGCCATGTTGACTGCTTCATGCCATGTTGACTGTTTCATGCCATGTTGACTGCTTAATGCCATGTTGACTGTTTCATGCCATGTTGACTGTTTCATGCCATGTTGACTGTTTCATGACATGTTGACTGTTTCATGCCATGTTGACTGTTTCAAGCCATGTTGACTGTTTCATGCCATGTTGACTGTTTCATGCCATGTTGACTGTTTCATGCCATGTTGACTGTTTCATGCCATGTTGACTGTTTCATGCCATGTTGACTGTTTCATGCCATGTTGACTGTTTCATGCCATGCTGACTGCTTCATGCCATGTTGACTGTTTCATGCCATGTTGACTGTTTCATGCCATGTTGACTGTTTCATGCCATGTTGACTGTTTCATGCCATGTTGACTGTTTCATGCCATGTTGACTGTTTCATGCCATGTTGAGTGTTTCATGCCATGTTGACTGCTTCATGCCATGTTGACTGTTTCATGCCATGTTGACTGTTTCATGCCATGTTGACTGTTTCATGTCATGTTGACTGTTTCATGCCATGTTGACTGCTTCATGCCATGTTGACTGTTTCATGCCATGTTGACTGTTTCATGCCATGTTGACTGTTTCATGCCATGTTGACTGTTTCATGCCATGTTGACTGCTTCATGCCATGTTGACTGTTTCATGCCATGTTGACTGCTTAATGCCATGTTGACTGTTTCATGCCATGTTGACTGTTTCATGCCATGTTGACTGTTTCATGACATGTTGACTGTTTCAAGCCATGTTGACTGTTTCATGCCATGTTGACTGTTTCATGCCATGTTGACTGTTTCATGCCATGTTGACTGTTTCATGCCATGTTGACTGTTTCATGCCATGCTGACTGCTTCATGCCATGTTGACTGTTTCATGCCATGTTGACTGTTTCATGCCATGTTGACTGCTTCATGCCATGTTGACTGTTTCATGCCATGTTGACTGTTTCATGCCATGTTGACTGTTTCATGACATGTTGACTGTTTCATGCCATGTTGACTGTTTCATGCCATGTTGACTGTTTCATGCCATGTTGACTGTTTCATGCCATGTTGACTGTTTCATGCCATGTTGACTGTTTCATGCCATGTTGACTGCTTCATGCCATGTTGACTATTTCATGCCATGTTGACTGTTTCATGCCATGTTGACTGTTTCATGCCATGTTGACTGTTTCATGCCATGTTGACTGTTTCATGCCATGTTGACTGTTTCATGCCATGTTGACTGTTTCATGCCATGTTGACTGTTTCATGCCATGTTGACTGTTTCATGCCATGTTGACTGCTTCATGCCATGTTGACTGTTTCATGCCATGTTGACTGTTTCATGCCATGTTGACTGTTTCATGCCATGTTGACTGTTTCATGCCATGTTGACTGTTTCATGCCATGTTGACTGTTTCATGCCATGTTGACTGCTTCATGCCATGTTGACTGTTTCATGCCATGTTGACTGTTTCATGCCATGTTGACTGTTTCATGCCATGTTGACTGTTTCGTGCCATGTTGACTGTTTCATGCCATGTTGACTGCTTCATGCCATGTTGACTGTTTCGTGCCATGTTGACTGTTTCGTGCCATGTTGACTGTTTCGTGCCATGTTGACTGTTTCGTGCCATGTTGACTGTTTCGTGCCATGTTGACTGTTTCGTGCCATGTTGACTGCTTCATGCCATGTTGACTGTTTCGTGCCATGTTGACTGTTTCATGCCATGTTGAGTGCTTCATGCCATGTTGACTGTTTCATGCCATGTTGACTGTTTCATGCCATGTTGACTGTTTCATGCCATGTTGACTGCTTCATGCCATGTTGACTATTTCATGCCATGTTGACTGTTTCATGCCATGTTGACTGTTTCATGCCATGTTGACTGTTTCATGCCATGTTGACTGTTTCATGCCATGTTGACTGTTTCATGCCATGTTGAGTGCTTCATGCCATGTTGACTGTTTCATGCCATGTTGACTGTTTCATGCCATGTTGACTGTTTCATGCCATGTTGACTGCTTCATGCCATGTTGACTATTTCATGCCATGTTGACTGTTTCATGCCATGTTGACTGTTTCATGCCATGTTGACTGTTTCATGCCATGTTGACTGTTTCATGCCATGTTGACTGTTTCATGCCATGTTGACTGTTTCATGCCATGTTGACTGTTTCAAGCCATGTTGACTGTTTCATGCCATGTTGACTGTTTCATGCCATGTTGACTGTTTCATGCCATGTTGATTGTTTCATGCCATGTTGACTGTTTCATGCCATGTTGACTGTTTCATGCCATGTTGACTGTTTCATGCCATGTTGACTGTTTCATGCCATGTTGACTGTTTCATGCCATGTTGACTGCTTCATGCCATGTTGACTGTTTCATGCCATGTTGACTGTTTCATGCCATGTTGACTGTTTCATGCCATGTTGACTGTTTCATGCCATGTTGACTGTTTCATGCCATGTTGACTGCTTCATGCCATGTTGACTGTTTCATGCCATGTTGACTGTTTCATGCCATGTTGACTGTTTCATGCCATGTTGACTGTTTCGTGCCATGTTGACTGTTTCATGCCATGTTGACTGCTTCGTGCCATGTTGACTGTTTCATGCCATGTTGACTGTTTCGTGCCATGTTGACTGTTTCGTGCCATGTTGACTGTTTCGTGCCATGTTGACTGTTTCGTGCCATGTTGACTGTTTCATGCCATGTTGACTGCTTCATGCCATGTTGACTGTTTCGTGCCATGTTGACTGTTTCATGCCATGTTGAGTGCTTCATGCCATGTTGACTGTTTCATGCCATGTTGACTGTTTCATGCCATGTTGACTGTTTCATGCCATGTTGACTGCTTCATGCCATGTTGACTATTTCATGCCATGTTGACTGTTTCATGCCATGTTGACTGTTTCATGCCATGTTGACTGTTTCATGCCATGTTGACTGTTTCATGCCATGTTGACTGTTTCATGCCATGTTGAGTGCTTCATGCCATGTTGACTGTTTCATGCCATGTTGACTGTTTCATGCCATGTTGACTGTTTCATGCCATGTTGACTGCTTCATGCCATGTTGACTGTTTCATGCCATGTTGACTGTTTCATGCCATGTTGACTGTTTCATGCCATGTTGACTGCTTCATGCCATGTTGACTATTTCATGCCATGTTGACTGTTTCATGCCATGTTGACTGTTTCATGCCATGTTGACTGTTTCATGCCATGTTGACTGTTTCATGCCATGTTGACTGTTTCATGCCATGTTGACTGCTTCATGCCATGTTGACTGTTTCATGCCATGTTGACTGTTTCATGCCATGTTGACTGTTTCATGCCATGTTGACTGTTTCATGCCATGTTGACTGTTTCATGCCATGTTGACTGTTTCATGCCATGTTGACTGTTTCATGCCATGTTGACTGTTTCATGCCATGTTGACTGTTTCATGCCATGTTGAGTGCTTCATGCCATGTTGACTGTTTCATGCCATGTTGACTGTTTCATGCCATGTTGACTGTTTCATGCCATGTTGACTGCTTCATGCCATGTTGACTATTTCATGCCATGTTGACTGTTTCATGCCATGTTGACTGTTTCATGCCATGTTGACTGTTTCATGCCATGTTGACTGTTTCATGCCATGTTGACTGTTTCATGCCATGTTGACTGTTTCATGCCATGTTGACTGTTTCAAGCCATGTTGACTGTTTCATGCCATGTTGACTGTTTCATGCCATGTTGACTGTTTCATGCCATGTTGACTGTTTCATGCCATGTTGACTGTTTCATGCCATGTTGACTGTTTCATGCCATGTTGACTGTTTCATGCCATGTTGACTGTTTCATGCCATGTTGACTGTTTCATGCCATGTTGACTGTTTCATGCCATGTTGACTGTTTCATGCCATGTTGACTGTTTCATGCCATGTTGACTGTTTCATGCCATGTTGAGTGCTTCATGCCATGTTGACTGTTTCATGCCATGTTGACTGTTTCATGCCATGTTGACAGTTTCATGCCATGTTGACTGCTTCATGCCATGTTGACTATTTCATGCCATGTTGACTGTTTCGTGCCATGTTGACTGTTTCGTGCCATGTTGACTGTTTCATGCCATGTTGACTGCTTCGTGCCATGTTGACTGTTTCGTGCCATGTTGACTGTTTCATGCCATGTTGAGTGCTTCATGCCATGTTGACTGTTTCATGCCATGTTGACTGTTTCATGCCATGTTGACTGTTTCATGCCATGTTGACTGCTTCATGCCATGTTGACTATTTCATGCCATGTTGACTGTTTCATGCCATGTTGACTGTTTCATGCCATGTTGACTGTTTCATGCCATGTTGACTGTTTCATGCCATGTTGACTGTTTCATGCCATGTTGAGTGCTTCATGCCATGTTGACTGTTTCATGCCATGTTGACTGTTTCATGCCATGTTGACTGTTTCATGCCATGTTGACTGCTTCATGCCATGTTGACTATTTCATGCCATGTTGACTGTTTCATGCCATGTTGACTGTTTCATGCCATGTTGACTGTTTCATGCCATGTTGACTGTTTCATGCCATGTTGACTGTTTCATGCCATGTTGACTGCTTCATGCCATGTTGACTGTTTCATGCCATGTTGACTGTTTCATGCCATGTTGACTGTTTCATGCCATGTTGACTGTTTCATGCCATGTTGACTGTTTCATGCCATGTTGACTGTTTCATGCCATGTTGACTGTTTCATGCCATGTTGACTGTTTCATGCCATGTTGACTGTTTCATGCCATGTTGACTGTTTCATGCCATGTTGACTGTTTCATGCCATGTTGACTGTTTCATGCCATGTTGACTGTTTCATGCCATGTTGACTGTTTCATGCCAATTTGACTGTTTCATGCCATGTTGACTGTTTCATACCATGTTGACTGTTTCATGCCATGTTGACTGTTTCATGCCATGTTGACTGTTTCATGCCATGTTGACTGTTTCATGCCATGTTGACTGTTTCATGCCATGTTGACTGCTTCATGCCATGTTGACTGTTTCATGCCATGTTGACTGTTTCATGCCATGTTGACTGTTTCATGCCATGTTGACTGTTTCATGCCATGTTGACTGTTTCATGCCATGTTGACTGCTTCATGCCATGTTGACTGTTTCATGCCATGTTGACTGTTTCATGCCATGTTGACTGTTTCATGCCATGTTGACTGTTTCATGCCATGTTGACTGTTTCATGCCATGTTGACTGCTTCATGCCATGTTGACTGTTTCATGCCATGTTGACTGTTTCATGCCATGTTGACTGTTTCATGCCATGTTGACTGTTTCATGCCATGTTGACTGTTTCATGCCATGTTGACTGTTTCATGCCATGTTGACTGTTTCATGCCATGTTGACTGCTTCATGCCATGTTGACTGTTTCATGCCATGTTGACTGTTTCATGCCATGTTGACTGTTTCATGCCATGTTGACTGTTTCATGCCATGTTGACTGTTTCATGCCATGTTGACTGTTTCATGCCATGTTGACTGTTTCATGCCATGTTGACTGCTTCATGCCATGTTGACTGTTTCATGCCATGTTGACTGTTTCATGCCATGTTGACTGTTTCATGCCATGTTGACTGTTTCATGCCATGTTGACTGCTTCATGCCATGTTGACTGTTTCATGCCATGTTGACTGTTTCATGCCATGTTGACTGTTTCATGCCATGTTGACTGTTTCATGCCATGTTGACTGTTTCATGCCATGTTGACTGTTTCATGCCATGTTGACTGTTTCAAGCCATGTTGACTGTTTCATGCCATGTTGACTGTTTCATGCCATGTTGACTGTTTCATGCCATGTTGACTGTTTCATGCCATGTTGACTGTTTCATGCCATGTTGACTGTTTCATGCCATGTTGACTGTTTCATGCCATGTTGACTGTTTCATGCCATGTTGACTGTTTCATGCCATGTTGACTGTTTCATGCCATGTTGACTGTTTCATGCCATGTTGAGTGCTTCATGCCATGTTGACTGTTTCATGCCATGTTGACTGTTTCATGCCATGTTGACAGTTTCATGCCATGTTGACTGCTTCATGCCATGTTGACTATTTCATGCCATGTTGACTGTTTCGTGCCATGTTGACTGTTTCGTGCCATGTTGACTGTTTCATGCCATGTTGACTGCTTCGTGCCATGTTGACTGTTTCGTGCCATGTTGACTGTTTCATGCCATGTTGAGTGCTTCATGCCATGTTGACTGTTTCATGCCATGTTGACTGTTTCATGCCATGTTGACTGTTTCATGCCATGTTGACTGCTTCATGCCATGTTGACTATTTCATGCCATGTTGACTGTTTCATGCCATGTTGACTGTTTCATGCCATGTTGACTGTTTCATGCCATGTTGACTGTTTCATGCCATGTTGACTGTTTCATGCCATGTTGAGTGCTTCATGCCATGTTGACTGTTTCATGCCATGTTGACTGTTTCATGCCATGTTGACTGTTTCATGCCATGTTGACTGCTTCATGCCATGTTGACTATTTCATGCCATGTTGACTGTTTCATGCCATGTTGACTGTTTCATGCCATGTTGACTGTTTCATGCCATGTTGACTGTTTCATGCCATGTTGACTGTTTCATGCCATGTTGACTGCTTCATGCCATGTTGACTGTTTCATGCCATGTTGACTGTTTCATGCCATGTTGACTGTTTCATGCCATGTTGACTGTTTCATGCCATGTTGACTGTTTCATGCCATGTTGACTGTTTCATGCCATGTTGACTGTTTCATGCCATGTTGACTGTTTCATGCCATGTTGACTGTTTCATGCCATGTTGACTGTTTCATGCCATGTTGACTGTTTCATGCCATGTTGACTGTTTCATGCCATGTTGACTGTTTCATGCCATGTTGACTGTTTCATGCCAATTTGACTGTTTCATGCCATGTTGACTGTTTCATACCATGTTGACTGTTTCATGCCATGTTGACTGTTTCATGCCATGTTGACTGTTTCATGCCATGTTGACTGTTTCATGCCATGTTGACTGTTTCATGCCATGTTGACTGCTTCATGCCATGTTGACTGTTTCATGCCATGTTGACTGTTTCATGCCATGTTGACTGTTTCATGCCATGTTGACTGTTTCATGCCATGTTGACTGTTTCATGCCATGTTGACTGCTTCATGCCATGTTGACTGTTTCATGCCATGTTGACTGTTTCATGCCATGTTGACTGTTTCATGCCATGTTGACTGTTTCATGCCATGTTGACTGTTTCATGCCATGTTGACTGCTTCATGCCATGTTGACTGTTTCATGCCATGTTGACTGTTTCATGCCATGTTGACTGTTTCATGCCATGTTGACTGTTTCATGCCATGTTGACTGTTTCATGCCATGTTGACTGTTTCATGCCATGTTGACTGTTTCATGCCATGTTGACTGTTTCATGTCAGGTCATAGTTCATGCTGCTCTGCTCTCGCCACTGTAAGTGTTTTTGTGTTATGACCATACTTCAGTTTATGTGTTGATGTTTTTTTTTGTGTTTCCTTAGCCAAGTCTGTGCGCACCTGTTGTTTACACTTTTTATAGTAAGAATGGAATCATGTATTCACCTTCATGTCATGTCTGGTCCACTTCTTTTGTATCTCAGGAAAACAACCCAAGCAGGAAACTGCATCAAAGTCCACATCTTGACAAACTCTCATTTTGTTATCAATGTTGTAAGTCTTCTTCTTACACTGGCCTTGAATAACACAACATTTACACTCCAATTGGAACACAAATGCTGTATTGATGTTTTACTTCTTTGATAGGACGTACGCTGTAAGTATGAATGTCATGTAGTAACATTCATAATAATATATACATGATGTAAGTGTATATGTAGTATCTAGTAACATTCATAATAACATGTAATATATACATGATGTAAGTATATATGTAGTATCTAGTAACATTCATAATAACATGTAATATATACATGATGTAAGTATATATGTAGTATCTAGTAACATTCATAATAACATGTAATATATACATGATGTAAGTGTATATGTAGTATCTAGTAACATTCATAATAACATGTAATATATACATGATGTAAGTATATATGTAGTATCTAGTAACATTCATAATAACATGTAATATATACATGATGTAAGTATATATGTAGTATCTAGTAACATTCATAATAACATGTAATATATACATGATGTAAGTATATATGTAGTATCTAGTAACATTCATAATAACATGTAATATATACATGATGTAGTGTAGTAACATTCCTAATAAGATCATTTGAAGCATACAGCGGTGTATTCATTTCACAACACATCACAACGTTCACTTTCCCTTCAACAACATCAACACTACTAATCATGGCAGACAACAAATAGCACTTTAGGACAAATAATGATCCGGAACCATACATTTTTGAGCCTGAACATAATGAGGATGACTACAACTTTTAGAGGAATCAAAAACATCAAAACTATGAATATAATACAAAGTACAAAAGCAGTGAAGTTGTCACCTTGTGTAAATGCTAAATAAAAAGAGAATACAACAAATCATTTTCAACTTATATTTTATTGAATAGACTGCAAATGTAACAGAGGTCATTTATGATCTCAATATCTTGCTGTCTTACTACTGTTCTTATTTTAATGTCATTTTATCTCATTTATTACATTTACACATTATGTAATGTGCCCCTTTATTTCACAATTTGTATTATTCTAAGTTCAGTACTGTCATTTCCTACATTTTTTTTATGGTCATTGAACGTCACATGTCACAGCGGACTTCCAGGCTGGGACACGTGTGTCCTCAGTCTGCTGTCTACCATGTGACCTAAGTTGGTAGTCAGTCTGCTGTCTACCATGTGACCTAAGTTGGTAGTCAGTCTGTTGTCTACCACGTGACCTAAGTTGGTAGTCAGTCTGCTGTCTACCATGTGACCTAAGTTGGTAGTCAGTCTGTTGTCTACCACGTGACCTAAGTTGGTAGTCAGTCTGCTGTCTACCATGTGACCTAAGTTGGTAGTCAGTCTGCATGTGACCTAAGTTGGTAGTCAGTCTGTTGTCTACCATGTGACCTAAGTTGGTAGTCAGTCTGCATGTGACCTAAGTTGGTAGTCAGTCTGTTGTCTACCACGTGACCTAAGTTGGTAGTCAGTCTGCTGTCTACCACGTGACCTAAGTTGGTAGTCAGTCTGTTGTCTACCACGTGACCTAAGTTGGTAGTCAGTCTGTTGTCTACCACGTGACCTAAGTTGGTAGTCAGTCTGCTGTCTACCATGTGACCTAAGTTGGTAGTCAGTCTGCTGTCTACCACGTGACCTAAGTTGGTAGTCAGTCTGTTGTCTACCACGTGACCTAAGTCTGTAGTCAGTCTGTTGTCTACCACGTGACCTAAGTTGGTAGTCAGTCTGTTGTCTACCACGTGACCTAAGTTGGTAGTCAGTCTGCATGTGACCTAAGTTGGTAGTCAGTCTGCATGTGACCTAAGTTGGTAGTCAGTCTGTTGTCTACCACGTGACCTAAGTTGGTAGTCAGTCTGCATGTGACCTAAGTTGGTAGTCAGTCTGCTGTCTACCATGTGACCTAAGTTGGTAGTCAGTCTGCTGTCTACCATGTGACCTAAGTTGGTAGTCAGTCTGCTGTCTACCACGTGACCTAAGTTGGTAGTCAGTCTGCATGTGACCTAAGTTGGTAGTCAGTCTGTTGTCTACCACGTGACCTAAGTTGGTAGTCAGTCTGCATGTGACCTAAGTTGGTAGTCAGTCTGCATGTGACCTAAGTTGGTAGTCAGTCTGCATGTGACCTAAGTTGGTAGTTAGTCTGCTGTCTACCACGTGACCTAAGTTGGTAGTCAGTCTGCATGTGACCTAAGTTGGTAGTCAGTCTGCATGTGACCTAAGTTGGTAGTCAGTCTGTTGTCTACCACGTGACCTAAGTTGGTAGTCAGTCTGCATGTGACCTAAGTTGGTAGTCAGTCTGCTGTCTACCATGTGACCTAAGTTGGTAGTCAGTCTGCTGTCTACCATGTGACCTAAGTTGGTAGTCAGTCTGCTGTCTACCACGTGACCTAAGTTGGTAGTCAGTCTGCATGTGACCTAAGTTGGTAGTCAGTCTGCATGTGACCTAAGTTGGTAGTCAGTCTGTTGTCTACCACGTGACCTAAGTTGGTAGTCAGTCTGCATGTGACCTAAGTTGGTAGTCAGTCTGCTGTCTACCACGTGACCTAAGTTGGTAGTCAGTCTGCATGTGACCTAAGTTGGTAGTCAGTCTGTTGTCTACCATGTGACCTAAGTTGGTAGTCAGTCTGCATGTGACCTAAGTTGGTAGTCAGTCTGCATGTGACCTAAGTTGGTAGTCAGTCTGCATGTGACCTAAGTTGGTAGTCAGTCTGCATGTGACCTAAGTTGGTAGTCAGTCTGCATGTGACCTAAGTTGGTAGTCAGTCTGCATGTGACCTAAGTTGGTAGTCAGTCTGCATGTGACCTAAGTTGGTAGTCAGTCTGCATGTGACCTAAGTTGGTAGTCAGTCTGCATGTGACCTAAGTTGGTAGTTAGTCTGCTGTCTACCACGTGACCTAAGTTGGTAGTCAGTCTGCATGTGACCTAAGTTGGTAGTCAGTCTGCATGTGACCTAAGTTGGTAGTCAGTCTGTTGTCTACCACGTGACCTAAGTTGGTAGTCAGTCTGCATGTGACCTAAGTTGGTAGTCAGTCTGCTGTCTACCATGTGACCTAAGTTGGTAGTCAGTCTGCTGTCTACCATGTGACCTAAGTTGGTAGTCAGTCTGCTGTCTACCACGTGACCTAAGTTGGTAGTCAGTCTGCATGTGACCTAAGTTGGTAGTCAGTCTGCATGTGACCTAAGTTGGTAGTCAGTCTGTTGTCTACCACGTGACCTAAGTTGGTAGTCAGTCTGCATGTGACCTAAGTTGGTAGTCAGTCTGCTGTCTACCACGTGACCTAAGTTGGTAGTCAGTCTGCATGTGACCTAAGTTGGTAGTCAGTCTGTTGTCTACCATGTGACCTAAGTTGGTAGTCAGTCTGCATGTGACCTAAGTTGGTAGTCAGTCTGTTGTCTACCATGTGACCTAAGTTGGTAGTCAGTCTGCATGTGACCTAAGTTGGTAGTCAGTCTGCATGTGACCTAAGTTGGTAGTCAGTCTGTTGTCTACCATGTGACCTAATTTGGTAGTCAGTCTGCATGTGACCTAAGTTGGTAGTCAGTCTGCATGTGACCTAAGTTGGTAGTCAGTCTGCATGTGACCTAAGTTGGTAGTCAGTCTGTTGTCTACCATGTGACCTAAGTTGGTAGTCAGTCTGCATGTGACCTAAGTTGGTAGTCAGTCTGCATGTGACCTAAGTTGGTAGTCAGTCTGCATGTGACCTAAGTTGGTAGTCAGTCTGCATGTGACCTAAGTTGGTAGTCAGTCTGTTGTCTACCATGTGACCTAAGTTGGTAGTCAGTCTGTTGTCTACCACGTGACCTAAGTTGGTAGTCAGTCTGTTGTCTACCACGTGACCTAAGTTGGTAGTCAGTCTGCATGTGACCTAAGTTGGTAGTCAGTCTGTTGTCTACCACGTGACCTAAGTTGGTAGTCAGTCTGCATGTGACCTAAGTTGGTAGTCAGTCTGTTGTCTACCACGTGACCTAAGTTGGTAGTCAGTCTGCATGTGACCTAAGTTGGTAGTCAGTCTGTTGTCTACCACGTGACCTAAGTTGGTAGTCAGTCTGCATGTGACCTAAGTTGGTAGTCAGTCTGCATGTGACCTAAGTTGGTAGTCAGTCTGCATGTGACCTAAGTTGGTAGTCAGTCTGCATGTGACCTAAGTTGGTAGTCAGTCTGCTGTCTACCACGTGACCTAAGCTCAGTACCCAAACTACTCATTTACATGCTTAGTTCCCTGGAAGGAAGCGCAGATGTGGGGACCCCCTGGAAGGGACTAGAGATGTGGGGATCCATGTGGGGACCCCTGGAAGGGACTAGAGATGTGGGGATCCATGTGGGGACCCCTGGAAGGGACTAGAGATGTGGGGATCCATGTGGGGGACCCCTGGAAGGGACTAGAGATGTGGGGATCCATGTGGGGACCCCTGGAAGGGACTAGAGATGTGGGGATCCATGTGGGGACCCCTGGAAGGGACTAGAGATGTGGGGATCCATGTGGGGGACCCCTGGAAGGGACTAGAGATGTGGGGATCCATGTGGGGGACCCCCTGGAAGCGACTAGAGATGTGGGGATCCATGTGGGGGACCCCTGGAAGGGACTAGAGATGTGGGGGTCCATGTGGGGGACCCCTGGAAGGGACTAGAGATGTGGGGATCCATGTGGGGGACCCCCTGGAAGGGACTAGAGATGTGGGGATCCATGTGGGGACCCCCTGGAAGGGACTAGAGATGTGGGGGTCCATGTGGGGGACCCCCTGGAAGGGACTAGAGATGTGGGGTATGGGGTGCAGAAGAATGTGAGAGTCCATGTGGGCCAGCAGGGATCATCTTCATGGACACCATTTCTATTTGGCACACTTCACCTCACACTGGATTATTTGATCTGACAGTCAATTATTTGATCTGAGAGTGGATTATGGTTGGATGGCGACCATTCTGGGTTCATCCATCAGAGTGTTGGCACTGGTGGTCCTGTCAACACAAGTGGGAGGCAGTGAGGTGACATGTGACATGTGACATGTGACATGTGACATGTGACATGTGACATGTGACATGTGACATGTGACACGTGACATGTGACATGTGACACGTGACATGTGAAACGGGACATGTGACATGTGACATGTGACATGTGACACGTGACATGTGACATGTGACACGTGACATGTGAAACGGGACATGTGACATGTGACACGTGATACGTGACATGTGACATGTGACACGTGATACGTGACATGTGACATGTGACACGTGACATGTGACACGTGACATGTGACACGTGACATGTGACATGTGACATGTGACATGTGACACGTCACATGTGACACGTGACACGTGACATGTGACGTGACATGTGACACGTGACATGTGACATGTGACACGTGACATGTGACACGTGACATGTGACATGTGACATGTGACACGTCACATGTGACACGTGACATGTGACGTGACGTGACACGTGACATGTGACATGTGACACGTGACATGTGACACGTGACATGTGACACGTGACATGTGACACGTGATACGTGACATGTGACACGTGACATGTGACACGTGACACATGACATGTGACACGTGACATGTGACACGTGACATGTGACACGTGATACATGACATGTGACACGTGACATGTGACACGTGACATAGTGTTTCAGTCACCTACCTCATTGAGTCCTCTGGAGAAGTTGGTGCGTGCGTACAGAAGCGCCGCAATGTCGTGATGGCCCGTCTCCATGGCGATGGACAAGGCGGTGCTCTGGTCCTGGTGTGGCACACAACACAATCATGATGACCACACCCTTATGTATCCAAAGTGGGCGTGGCACACAACACAATCATGATGACCACACCCTTATGTATCCAAAGTGGGCGTGGCACACAACACAATCATGATGACCACACCCTTATGTATCCAAAGTGGGCGTGGCACACAACACAATCATGATGACCACACCCTTATGTATCCAAAGTGGGCGTGGCACACAACACAATCATGATGACCACACCCTTATGTATCCAAAGTGGGCGTGGCACACAACACAATCATGATGACCACACCCTTATGTATCCAAAGTGGGCGTGGCACACAACACAATCATGATGACCACACCCTTATGTATCCAAAGTGGGCGTGGCACACAACACAATCATGATGACCACACCCTTATGTATCCAAAGTGGGCGTGGCACACAACACAATCATGATGACCACACCCTTATGTATCCAAAGTGGGCGTGGCACACAACACAATCATGATGACCACACCCTTATGTATCCAAAGTGGGCGTGGCACACAACACAATCATGATGACCACACCCTTATGTATCCAAAGTGGGCGTGGCACACAACACAATCATGATGACCACACCCTTATGTATCCAAAGTGGGCGTGGCACACAACACAATCATGATGACCACACCCTTATGTATCCAAAGTGGGCGTGGCACACAACACAACCATGATGACCACACCCTAATGTATCCAAAGTGGGCGTGGCACACAACACAACCATGATGAGTGTGCACGCTGGTATGATAAGCAAAGTGGGCGTGGCTAGTGACTCACGCTGTCCTGCAGCAGGGGGTCACAGTCGGGCTGGTCCAGCAGCAACTTGACCATGGCGGTGTGTCCGTGCTCGCTGGCACACATCAGCGCCGTGGAGCCCTCGTCGTCCTGAAGGTTGACCTTTGCCCCGCGGGCCAGGAGGGCTCGCACCATGTCCACACGGCTGTGACTGACCGCCAGCATCAGCGCCGTCTGACCAGCCTGGACACAACATTTGAAGACATCTTTGACGTCCAATACACAAGTTGAAGTTACATTAATACAATTCTTTTATTTGACTTTATTGTCTGTTTATTTGGATTTTAGCTATTTTTAAATCATAACAATAATATATATATATATATATATATATATATATATATATATATATATATATATATATATATATATATATATATATATATATTATATCCAAATTACAATAATTATTTATACATTTTATTATTTTTTATTTTTGGTTGAATTTATTGTATTCTACTTTATTATTGCATTTATTTTTAAGTTAGAAACATTATATATATTTATTCTATTATATTTAGTTAAAATTAAATACATCAAAAGAAATTCAGTTGAGTTTATGTTTTATTTTAGTTTAGTTTAATTTAATAATTAAAAAAAACCCTCTTCTGATTCTGATTTAGTCTATTTTTTTAAATAATTTTTAAAATTTTATTTGCATTCATACATAACACGAAAGAGACACCCTCAGGGGCGCCCGAGAGAGAGAGAGAGAGAGGGGGCGGGGGTGTAGAATGAAATTTCCTGGTAAGGACCCCTGCAATTGGACAATTGACTACGAGTGCAGTCTGCAACTGTGGCAAAGTCTGCAAAAACTGGTCTAAAGATACCTCAGAGCAAAATGGGCTGCCTAAGGAAACCCTCGGCACAACGCACAGTGCCAGGACCCTGTACGTCACCTGAAGAGATGGAGGAGGATCCAGGCCCGGACACTCCCCAGGGTGCCCAGAACCTCCAAGCACCACCACCGGTGCAACCCCAAAGCAGAGCATCAGAGCATAGTGGTATATTGCAGCGGGCCACAATATCCCACCATGATCCGACAAGGAGTCAGAGTGGCAACAGTTTGAAGATGCTAATGCAGCCCTGGATGCAACAGCCAAGGGTGATGTGGTCCAGAGGCTCAAGACAATGAGCACATTCATAATAAGCATTGCATCAGACAGGTTTGGCATGGAGGAACAACTGCAGCACCAATTCCAAACCGGCCAGAAACCAAGATTTCCCAACTCAGACAAGAACTGAGAGTCCTCAGGAGCCAGTACAGGAAGGCGAGCGACGATGAGAAGGCAGCCTTGGCAGAACTGAGGGGTGTGGTAAGGGATAGGCTACTCACCCTGCGAAGTGTGCCCAGTGACACAGGAAGAGAGGCAAGCACAGGGCCTTAAGGGATCGGCTACTCACCCTGCGGTGTGCCAAGTGACACAGGAAGAGAGGCAAGCACAGTGCCTTAAGGGATCGGCTACTCACCCTGCGGTGTGCCAAGTGACACAGGAAGAGAGGCAAGCACAGTGCCTTAAGGGATAGGCTACTCACCCTGCGGCGTGCCCAGTGACACAGGAAGAGAGGCAAGCACAGGGCCTTAAGGGATCGGCTACTCACCCTGCGGTGTGCCAAGTGACACAGGAAGAGAGGCAAGCACAGTGCCTTAAGGGATCGGCTACTCACCCTGCGACGTGCTCAGTGACACAGGAAGAGAGGCAAGCACAGTGCCTTAAGGGATCGGCTACTCACCCTGCGGTGTGCCAAGTGACACAGGAAGAGAGGCAAGCACAGTGCCTTAAGGGATCGGCTACTCACCCTGCGACGTGCCCAGTGACACAGGAAGAGAGGCAAGCACAGGGCCTTAAGGGATCGGCTACTCACCCTGCGGTGTGCCAAGTGACACAGGAAGAGAGGCAAGCACAGTGCCTTAAGGGATAGGCTACTCACCCTGCGACGTGCCCAGTGACACAGGAAGAGAGGCAAGCACAGGGCCTTAAGGGATCGGCTACTCACCCTGCGGCGTGCCCAGTGACACAGGAAGAGAGGCAAGCACAGGGCCTTAAGGGATCGGCTACTCACCCTGCGGTGTGCCAAGTGACACAGGAAGAGAGGCAAGCACAGTGCCTTAAGGGATCGGCTACTCACCCTGCGACGTGCTCAGTGACACAGGAAGAGAGGCAAGCACAGTGCCTTAAGGGATCGGCTACTCACCCTGCGGTGTGCCAAGTGACACAGGAAGAGAGGCAAGCACAGTGCCTTAAGGGATCGGCTACTCACCCTGCGACGTGCTCAGTGACACAGGAAGAGAGGCAAGCACAGTGCCTTAAGGGATCGGCTACTCACCCTGCGGTGTGCCAAGTGACACAGGAAGAGAGGCAAGCACAGTGCCTTAAGGGATCGGCTACTCACCCTGCGACGTGCCCAGTGACACAGGAAGAGAGGCAAGCACAGGGCCTTAAGGGATCGGCTACTCACCCTGCGGTGTGCCAAGTGACACAGGAAGAGAGGCAAGCACAGTGCCTTAAGGGATAGGCTACTCACCCTGCGACGTGCCCAGTGACACAGGAAGAGAGGCAAGCACAGGGCCTTAAGGGATCGGCTACTCACCCTGCGGCGTGCCCAGTGACACAGGAAGAGAGGCAAGCACAGGGCCTTAAGGGATCGGCTACTCACCCTGCGGTGTGCCAAGTGACACAGGAAGAGAGGCAAGCACAGTGCCTTAAGGGATCGGCTACTCACCCTGCGACGTGCCCAGTGACACAGGAAGAGAGGCACGCACAGTGCCTTAAGGGATAGGCTACTCACCCTGCGGTGTGCCAAGTGACACAGGAAGAGAGGCAAGCACAGTGCCTTAAGGGATCGGCTACTCACCCTGCGACGTGCCCAGTGACACAGGAAGAGAGGCACGCACAGTGCCTTAAGGGATAGGCTACTCACCCTGCGACGTGCCCAGTGACACAGGAAGAGAGGCAAGCACAGTGCCTTAAGGGATAGGCTACTCACCCTGCGACGTGGCCAGTGACACAGGAAGAGAGGCACGCACAGTGCCTTAAGGGATCGGCTACTCACCCTGCGACGTGCCCAGTGACACAGGAAGAGAGGCAAGCACAGGGCCTTAAGGGATCGGCTACTCACCCTGCGACGTGCCCAGTGACACAGGAAGAGAGGCAAGCACAGTGCCTTAAGGGATAGGCTACTCACCCTGCGACGTGCCCAGTGACACAGGAAGAGAGGCAAGCACAGGGCCTTAAGGGATCGGCTACTCACCCTGCGGTGTGCCAAGTGACACAGGAAGAGAGGCAAGCACAGTGCCTTAAGGGATAGGCTACTCACCCTGCGACGTGCCCAGTGACACAGGAAGAGAGGCAAGCACAGTGCCTTAAGAGATAGGCTACTCACCCTGCGACGTGCCCAGTGACACAGGAAGAGAGGCAAGCACAGGGCCTTAAGGGATCGGCTACTCACCCTGCGGTGTGCCAAGTGACACAGGAAGAGAGGCAAGCACAGTGCCTTAAGGGATCGGCTACTCACCCTGCGACGTGCCCAGTGACACAGGAAGAGAGGCAAGCACAGGGCCTTAAGGGATCGGCTACTCACCCTGCGGTGTGCCAAGTGACACAGGAAGAGAGGCAAGCACAGTGCCTTAAGGGATAGGCTACTCACCCTGCGACGTGCCCAGTGACACAGGAAGAGAGGCAAGCACAGGGCCTTAAGGGATCGGCTACTCACCCTGCGGCGTGCCCAGTGACACAGGAAGAGAGGCAAGCACAGGGCCTTAAGGGATCGGCTACTCACCCTGCGGTGTGCCAAGTGACACAGGAAGAGAGGCAAGCACAGTGCCTTAAGGGATCGGCTACTCACCCTGCGACGTGCCCAGTGACACAGGAAGAGAGGCACGCACAGTGCCTTAAGGGATAGGCTACTCACCCTGCGGTGTGCCAAGTGACACAGGAAGAGAGGCAAGCACAGTGCCTTAAGGGATAGGCTACTCACCCTGCGACGTGGCCAGTGACACAGGAAGAGAGGCACGCACAGTGCCTTAAGGGATCGGCTACTCACCCTGCGACGTGCCCAGTGACACAGGAAGAGAGGCAAGCACAGGGCCTTAAGGGATCGGCTACTCACCCTGCGACGTGCCCAGTGACACAGGAAGAGAGGCAAGCACAGTGCCTTAAGGGATAGGCTACTCACCCTGCGACGTGCCCAGTGACACAGGAAGAGAGGCAAGCACAGGGCCTTAAGGGATCGGCTACTCACCCTGCGGTGTGCCAAGTGACACAGGAAGAGAGGCAAGCACAGTGCCTTAAGGGATAGGCTACTCACCCTGCGACGTGCCCAGTGACACAGGAAGAGAGGCAAGCACAGTGCCTTAAGGGATAGGCTACTCACCCTGCGACGTGCCCAGTGACACAGGAAGAGAGGCAAGCACAGGGCCTTAAGGGATCGGCTACTCACCCTGCGGTGTGCCAAGTGACACAGGAAGAGAGGCAAGCACAGTGCCTTAAGGGATCGGCTACTCACCCTGCGACGTGCCCAGTGACACAGGAAGAGAGGCAAGCACAGGGCCTTAAGGGATCGGCTACTCACCCTGCGGTGTGCCAAGTGACACAGGAAGAGAGGCAAGCACAGTGCCTTAAGGGATAGGCTACTCACCCTGCGACGTGCCCAGTGACACAGGAAGAGAGGCAAGCACAGGGCCTTAAGGGATCGGCTACTCACCCTGCGGCGTGCCCAGTGACACAGGAAGAGAGGCAAGCACAGGGCCTTAAGGGATCGGCTACTCACCCTGCGGTGTGCCAAGTGACACAGGAAGAGAGGCAAGCACAGTGCCTTAAGGGATCGGCTACTCACCCTGCGACGTGCCCAGTGACACAGGAAGAGAGGCAAGCACAGTGCCTTAAGGGATAGGCTACTCACCCTGCGACGTGCCCAGTGACACAGGAAGAGAGGCAAGCACAGGGCCTTAAGGGATCGGCTACTCACCCTGCGACGTGCCCAGTGACACAGGAAGAGAGGCAAGCACAGGGCCTACATTGCAAATCCATTTGGATTCACAGGGAAGCTGCTGGGAGAGAAGTGCAGTAGTCAGCTCTCATGTCACGAGGACATCAACCTCCACATCAAGAACACCTACAGCGACGGCATGAGACAGCGAGACCTCGGCCACTGTGCAGCCCTCACATGCCCACTAGAACCCTGCACCCTGTTTGGCATCAGTGAACCCAACCTGAAGGAAGTTAAGGAGGTAATCAAGTCTGCCAGAACAACAGCAGCACCAGGCCCAAGTGGAGATCCATTCAAGGTCTTCAAACAGTGTCCCCGCCTGTTAGAGGTGCTGACACAGCACCAGACTTCTGAAGATACTTTCTCATCAGCAGAATCTCTGTAGAGCAGGACTTCCCTGGCCCAGGAAACCTTCAACTCCTCTGCCAGACTACTAAAAGGAAGCTGCAGCTTGGTGTTGTGCCCAAACAAAGCAATGCAGTTCAGGCTCCGTGGCAGACCCAGCCACCTGCGCAAGGGACAAGCTGATCGTCCTCTCAAAAACCTCCACGATGGTCATTGGGAATTCGTACATCAGCAGCGACCGGAGGAGACGAGGCAGGATGCCATGCTGATATATCCAGGCCTTCAACTTCCCAGGAAGTCCTGACTTGTCCACAGCTGAGAGCCACATGTTGAGGTTATCGCTGGTAGCTTGACATGCAGCGATATCCTTCAGATCGCTAGTGAAGCTTCCCCAGGCTCTTCTCTGGCTTTTCTGACACAGATGGAATTTGAGTGTCTGCCGGACTGAAGCGAAAATGGTCGATTACCTTTCCTTTCCTCAAGACCAAGGACCTGGACTTAGCAAGTTTGAAGCTCTTTCTCGCCCAACTAATGAGTCGATCAAGGCCTGGAAAGAGCCATCTGCATCCAGGCACTGATGTTGTAGTTACCTTGAGATCATCCATGAATGCTCTAATCGGAGGTTGCTGGGTGCCAGATTTGGACAAAGGGCCTCTCAGCACTCTACTTCCACAGACTTCATGAGTATATTCATGGCCAGTGCAAACATGGACACAGACATGGTACAGCCTGTGATGATGACTCTCCAGACCATGCCAACCTGCTGTTGAAATGCCGGCGGTCAACCTCCAACTAAAGTTGTTGTGATAGTCCAGGATGAGATGCCAATCTTCTCTGGGATGTGGTATGTGCTCAGAGACAAGTCCACCAACTGCTGTGGAATTCATCCATAAGCATTGGCGAGGTCCAGCACAGTACTGCCAAGTTGCCCGTGCTCTCTCGTGCCTCTCGGTTCAGCTGTGTTACCATGCCAGGGTGTTACCATGCCACCGTGTTACCACGCCAGTGTGTTACCACGCCAGGATGTTACCACGCCAGTGTGTTAACACGCCAGTGTGTTACCACGCCAGTGTGTTACCATGCCACTGTGTTACCACGCCAGTGTGTTAACACGCCAGTGTGTTACCATGCCAGTGTGTTAACACGCCAGTGTGTTACCATGCCACTGTGTTACCACGCCAGTGTGTTACCATGCCACTGTGTTACCACGCCAGTGTGTTACCACGCCAGTGTGTTACCACGCCAGTGTGTTAACACGCCAGTGTGTTACCACGCCAGTGTGTTAACACGCCAGGATGTTACCACGCCAGTGTGTTACCACGCCAGTGTGTTAACACGCCAGGATGTTAACACGCCAGTGTGTTACCACGCCACTGTGTTACCACGCCAG
Organism: Nerophis ophidion; assembly: GCF_033978795.1. Lineage (NCBI taxonomy): Eukaryota > Metazoa > Chordata > Actinopteri > Syngnathiformes > Syngnathidae > Nerophis > Nerophis ophidion. The sequence continues at coordinate 67,520,473 of NC_084618.1, forward strand.
TGTGTTACCACGCCACTGTGTTACCACGCCAGTGTGTTAACACGCCAGTGTGTTACCACGCCAGTGTGTTACCACGCCAGTGTGTTAACACGCCAGTGTGTTACCACGCCAGTGTGTTACCACGCCAGTGTGTTAACACGCCAGTGTGTTAACACGCCAGTGTGTTACCACGCCACTGTGTTACCACGCCAGTGTGTTACCACGCCAGTGTGTTACCACGCCAGGATGTTACCATGCCACTGTGTTACCACGCCAGGATGTTACCACGCCACTGTGTTACCACGCCAGTGTGCTAACACGCCAGGATGTTAACACGCCAGTGTGTTACCACGCCACTGTGTTACCACGCCAGTGTGTTACCACGCCACTGTGTTACCACGCCAGTGTGTTACCACGCCAGTGTGTTACCACGCCAGTGTGTTACCACGCCAGTGTGTTAACACGCCAGTGTGTTAACACGCCAGTGTGTTACCACGCCAATGTGTTAACACGCCAGTGTGTTACCACGCCACTGTGTTACCACGCCAGTGTGTTACCACGCCACTGTGTTACCACGCCACTGTGTTACCACGCCAGTGTGTTAACACGCCAGTGTGTTACCACGCCAGTGTGTTACCACGCCAGTGTGTTAACACGCCAGTGTGTTACCACGCCAGTGTGTTACCACGCCAGTGTGTTAACACGCCAGTGTGTTACCACGCCACTGTGTTACCACGCCAGTGTGTTACCACGCCAGTGTGTTAACACGCCAGTGTGTTACCACGCCAGTGTGTTACCACGCCAGTGTGTTAACACGCCAGTGTGTTACCACGCCACTGTGTTACCACGCCAGTGTGTTACCACGCCACTGTGTTACCACGCCAGTGTGTTACCACGCCAGGATGTTACCATGCCACTGTGTTACCACGCCAGGATGTTACCACGCCACTGTGTTACCACGCCAGTGTGTTAACACGCCAGGATGTTACCACGCCAGTGTGTTACCATGCCAGTGTGTTAACACGCCAGGATGTTACCATGCCAGGATGTTTGATACACCCTTGAACTCCTGGGACTCGTCCTTTCTGCACCGAGGTGTCAATATAGGTGTTCTTCAGGAGAAATCCCACAAGGCGATTAGAAAGGATCTTGAAGACGGTCTTGCACTCAACTCTGAGGAGGGAGAATGTCCTGAACTGCTTCATGTTCCTTGCCTACGTCCACTGCTCTTTTCCAGACAACCCGGAAGATCTTCCAAAGATGCTATTATTATTATTATTATTATTATCATTATTATTATTATTATTATTATTATTATTATTATTATTATCATTAGACACTGCGATGAGGTGTCGACTTGTCCAGGGTGCATCCTGCCTTCTGTCCAATTGTAGCTGAGATAGGCTCCAGCAACCCCCGCGACCCCGAAGGGAATAAGCGGTAGAAAATGAATGGATGGATGGATATTACTGGACATGTAGAAATTAAAAACAGTGGAGGGGCTAACCACATATTGTCATTACATATAATAACTAATGCAGATAATAACTAATAACTAATAGAGATAATAAGTATTAGAGATAATAAGTAAGTATAAGTTGTTGTGTCAAGAGGTTTTTATACAACTTTGTATTGTCCGCCATGTTGACAAGGGAACAGCTTGGCCTGTTATACACGCTGCTCACCACTAGAGGGTGCCAGAAGTCCTTTTCATCATCTTCTACTTTCTACTTCATAAATATAAACAGAAGGATGATGTTGCTTAAACAAATGTTGGATTGAATTCCTTGTAATAGCAGTAAAGATCAAAGCAAGTTAAAAGCACTTCAGCATTAAAAGTATACACTTAAAAACCTCTTTCATTGCACAAATATGTACATGTTGTGTACTTCACACACACACACACTTATTGTGTGTGTGTGTGTGTTTTCTTGGTACACAGCAGTCACCACGTGTATTATATATAAATGAAATAATATATAGTATGTGTCAGAGGAGTGACTCACCTGGTTATAATCATGATATACAAACCCTGTTTCCATATGAGTTGGGAAATGGTGTTAGATGTAAATATAAACAGAATACAATGATTTGCAAATCCTTTTCAAGCCATATTCAGTTGAATATGCTACAAAGACAACATATTTCATGTTCAAACTCATAAACATTTTTTTTGTGCAAATAATCATGAACTTTAGAATTTGATGCCAGCAACACGTGACCAAGAAGTTGGGAAAGGTGGCAATAAATACTGATAACGTTGAGGAATGCTTATCAAACACTTATTTGGAACATCCCACAGGTGTGCAGGCTAATTGGGAACAGGTGGGTGCCATGATTGGCTATAAAAACAGCTTCCCAAACATCTTACCTGGAGAAATCACTCCACGTAAGCGGCATGGCCGGAAACCAACATTGAATGACCGTGACCTTCCATCCCTCAGACGGCACTGTATCAAAATCAGACATCAATCTCTAAAGGATATCACCACATGGGCTCAGGAACACTTCATAAAACCACTGTCAGTAACTACAGTTTGTCACTACATCTGTAAGTGCAAGTTAAAGATCTACTATGCAAAGCCAAAGCCATTTATCAACAACATCCAAAAACGCCGCCAGCTTGGCTAAGCCTGAGCTCATCTAAGATGGACTGATGCAAAGTGGAAAAGTGTTCTGTGGTCTGACGAGTCCACATTTCAAATTGTTTTTGGAAATATTTGACATTGTGTCATCCGGACCAAAGGGGAAGTGAACCATCCAGACTATTATCCACGCAAAGTGTAAAAGCCAGCATGTGTGATGGTATGGGGGTGCATTAGTGAACAAGACATGGGTAACTTACACATGTGTGATGGTATGGGGGTGTATTAGTGAACAAGGCATGGGTAACTTACACATGTGTGATGGTATGGGGGTGTATTAGTGAACAAGACATGGGTAACTTACACATATGTGATGGTATGGGGGTGTATTAGTGAACAAGACATGGGTAACTTACACATGTGTGATGGTATGGGGGTGTATTAGTGAACAAGACATGGGTAACTTACACATGTGTGATGGTATGGGGGTGTATTAGTGAACAAGACATGGGTAACTTACACATGTGTGATGGTATGGGGGTGTATTAGTGCCCAAGACATGGGTAACTTACACATGTGTGATGGTATGGGGGTGTATTAGTGAACAAGACATGGGTAACTTACACATGTGTGATGGTATGGGGGTGTATTAGTGAACAAGACATGGGTAACTTACACATGTGTGATGGTATGGGGGTGTATTAGTGCCCAAGGCATGGGTAACTTACACATGTGTGATGGTATGGGGGTGTATTAGTGAACAAGACATGGGTAACTTACACATGTGTGATGGTATGGGGGTGTATTAGTGCCCAAGACATGGGTAACTTACACATGTGTGATGGTATGGGGGTGTATTAGTGAACAAGACATGGGTAACTTACACATGTGTGATGGTATGGGGGTGCATTAGTGCCCAAGGCATGGGTAACTTACACATGTGTGATGGTATGGGGGTGTATTAGTGAACAAGGCATGGGTAACTTACACATGTGTGATGGTATGGGGGTGTATTAGTGCCCAAGGCATGGGTAACTTACACATGTGTGATGGTATGGGGGTGCATTAGTGCCCAAGGCATGGGTAACTTACACATGTGTGATGGTATGGGGGTGTATTAGTGCCCAAGGCATGGGTAACTTACACATGTGTGATGGTATGGGGGTGTATTAGTGCCCAAGGCATGGGTAACTTACACATCTGTGAAGGCACCATTAATGCTGAAAGGTACATACAGCTTTTGGAACAACATATGCTGCCATCTAAGCACCGTCTTTTTCATGGACGCCCCTGCTTATTTCAGCAAGACAAGTGTTACAACAGCGTGGCTTCGTAGTAAAAGAGTGCGGGTACTTTCCTGGCCCGCCTGCAGTCCAGACATGTCTCCCATGGAAAATGTGTGGCGCATTATGAAGCGTAAAATACAACACAGGCAGACCCCGGACTGTTGAAGGACTGAAGCTCTACATAAAACAAGAATGGGAAAGAATTCCACTTTCAAAGCTTCAACAATTAGTTTCCTCAGTTCCCAAACATTTATTGAGTGTTGTTAAAAGAAAAGGTGATGTAACACAGTGGTGAACATGCCCTTTCCCAACTACTTTGGCACGTGTTGCAGCCATGAAATTCTAAAGTTAATTATTATTTGCAAACTACTTATTTTTTTTCAGTTTGAACATGAAATATGTTGTCTTTGTAGCATATTCAACTGAATATGGCTTGAAAAGGATTTGCAAATCATTGTATTCTGTTTATATTTACATCTAACACCATTTACCATGATGATGTATATGATACACACACATATGTGGATGATGTATATGATACACACACATATTGATGATGTATATGATACACACATATGTGGATGATGTATATGATACACACATATATTGATGATGTATATGATACACACATATGTGTGGATGATGTATATGATACACACATATATTGATGATGTATATGATACACACACATATGTGTGGATGATGTATATGATACACACATATGTGGATGATGTATATGATACACACATATGTGGATGATGTATATGATACACACACACATTGATGATGTATATGATACACACATATGTGGATGATGTATATGATACACACATATGTGATGATGTATATGATACACACATATGTGTGGATGATGTATATGATACACACATATATTGATGATGTATATGATACACACATATGTGTGGATGATGTATATGATACACACATATGTGTGGATGATGTATATGATACACACATATGTGATGATGTATATGATACACACATATGTGTGGATGATGTATATGATACACACATATGTGGATGATGTATATGATACACACACATATTGATGATGTATATGATACACACATATGTGGATGATGTATATGATACACACATATGTGATGATGTATATGATACACACATATGTGTGGATGATGTATATGATACACACATATGTGTGGATGATGTATATGATACACACATATGTGTGGATGATGTATATGATACACACACATATTGATGATGTATATGATACACACATATGTGGATGATGTATATGATACACACATATGTGATGATGTATATGATACACACATATGTGTGGATGATGTATATGATACACACATATATTGATGATGTATATGATACACACATACTGTATGTGTGGATGATGTATATGATGTACACACATATGTGTGGATGATGTATATGATACACACATATGTGGATGATGTATATGATGTACACATGAAAGAAGTTAGTCACCTGGCTAGCTTTAGCGTTGACGTCTCCTCTGTCAAAGAGATGTTCCACCACCTTCATGTCCTTCATGTCTTCTACTTCTTGTGTGGAGGCCAGCATGATGGATGTGTAGCCTGCCTTGTTGTGTGTGTTCATCTCACACACCTCTGCACAACAACACACAACTGTGCTGCATGAGCGTACAAACACAAGTTGTGCGTGCACACAAGTACACAACTATGCTGCATGAGTGTACAAACACAAGTTGTGCGTGCACACAAGTACACAACTATGCTGCATGAGTGTACAAACACAAGTTGTGCGTGCACACAAGTACACAACTATGCTGCACGAGCGTACAAACACAAGTTGTGCGTGCACACAAGTACACAACTATGCTGCATGAGCGTACAAAAACAAGTTGTGTGTGCACACAAGTACACAACTATGCTGCATGAGCGTACAAACACAAGTTGTGTGTCCACACAAGTAGACAACTATGCTGCATGAGCGTACAAACACAAGTTGTGCGTGCACACAAGTACACAACTATGCTGCATGAGTGTACAAACACAAGTTGTGCGTGCACACAAGTACACAACTATGCTGCACGAGCGTACAAACACAAGTTGTGCGTGCACACAAGTAGACAACTATGCTACATAAGCGTACAAACACAAGTTGTGTGTGCACACAAGTACACAACTATGCTGCATGAGCGTACAAACACAAGTTGTGCGTGCACACAAGTGCACAACTATGCTGCATGAGCGTACAAACACAAGTTGTGTGTCCACACAAGTAGACAACTATGCTGCATGAGCGTACAAACACAAGTTGTGCGTGCACACAAGTACACAACTATGCTGCATGAGCGTACAAACACAAGTTGTGCGTGCACACAAGTACACAACTATGCTGCACGAGCGTACAAACACAAGTTGTGCGTGCACACAAGTAGACAACTATGCTACATAAGCGTACAAACACAAGTTGTGTGTGCACACAAGTACACAACTATGCTGCATGAGCGTACAAACACAAGTTGTGCGTGCACACAAGTGCACAACTATGCTGCATGAGCGTACAAACACAAGTTGTGTGTCCACACAAGTAGACAACTATGCTGCATGAGCGTACAAACACAAGTTGTGCGTGCACACAAGTACACAACTATGCTGCATGAGTGTACAAACACAAGTTGTGCGTGCACACAAGTACACAACTATGGTGCATGAGCGTACAAACACAAGTTGTGCGTGCACACAAGTACACAACTATGCTGCACGAGCGTACAAACACAAGTTGTGTGTGCACACAAGTACACAACTATGCTGCATGAGCGTACAAACACAAGTTGTGCGTGCACACAAGTGCACAACTATGCTGCACGAGCGTACAAACACAAGTTGTGCGTGCACACAAGTAGACAACTATGCTACATAAGCGTACAAACACAAGTTGTGTGTGCACACAAGTACACAACTATGCTGCATGAGCGTACAAACACAAGTTGTGCGTGCACACAAGTACACAACTATGCTGCACGAGCGTACAAACACAAGTTGTGCGTGCACACAAGTACACAACTATGCTGCATGAGCGTACAAACACAAGTTGTGCGTGCACACAAGTACACAACTATGCTGCATGAGCGTACAAACACAAGTTGTGTGTGCACACAAGTACACAACTATGCTGCATGAGCGTACAAACACAAGTTGTGCGTGCACACAAGTACACAACTATGCTGCATGAGCGTACAAACACAAGTTGTGCGTGCACACAAGTACACAACTATGCTGCATGAGCGTACAAACACAAGTTGTGCGTACACACAAGTACACAACTATGCTGCATGAGCGTACAAACACAAGTTGTGTGTGCACACAAGTACACAACTATGCTGCATGAGTGTACAAACACAAGTTGTGCGTGCACACAAGTACACAACTATGCTGCATGAGCGTACAAACACAAGTTGTGCGTGCACACAAGTACACAACTATGCTGCATGAGCGTACAAACACAAGTTGTGTGTGCACACAAGTACACAACTATGCTGCATGAGTGTACAAACACAAGTTGTGCGTGCACACAAGTACACAACTATGCTGCATGAGCCTACCTCCCTCCAGCAACTTGTGCACCACCTGGAAGTTGGCGTGTGAGACGCTGTAGTGCAGAGTTGTGTTGCCGTTGCTGTCGGCCATGTTGACCACAAGACGCAGCAGCCGGTCAGAGATCATCCTCAAGTTGGACATGAAGTCTTCTACCAAGTCTGCACTCGCACACTTGCCACTGGACACTGACATCCACTCCTCCTGCACCTCACGCTGCAAACACACACACACACACACACACACACACACACACACACACACACACACACACACACACATGAGTCAATGTTACAACTTCATCTTATTAATGAGTGAACTGGCACTGGTACTATAATATTGGTATCTGGACAACCCTGGTGTATATAAATATAGTTCATATTTTATATTTATATTTTATTTCTGAAATATAAGAATGGATTTCAAATTGGGATGAATGGGCGTAAGGGACAAGCGGTAGAAAACGGATGGCTGGGTAAAACGGGTGGAAAGGGGACAATGGGTGTTATTTCATGTCAAGAGGGCTCCAATAATGTTCTAGGAAGTATTTGTCTCTGTGGGTGGAGGTGGGCGGCCAACATGCAAACAAATAGCAGATGTCAGCTCAGGTGTAGATCAAGGGTGTCCTAACTTTCTGACTTGGGAGCACAAAGTCTTACAGTCTACTCTGCTTTCTTGTATTATATCCAAATACATGTCCTGCTGACTACATCTTGTACTCATAGAACTCATATACCATTGATAGAAGGGATATATCAGTAATAGAAGGGATATACCATTAATAGAATGCATATACCAGTAATAGAAGGGATATACCATTAATAGAATGCATATATCAGTAATAGAAGGGATATACCAGTAATAGAAGGGATATACCATTAATAGAATGCATATACCAGTAATAGAAGGGATATACCATTAATAGAATGCATATATCAGTAATAGAAGGGATATACCAGTAATAGAAGGGATATACCATTAATAGAATGCATATACCAGTAATAGAAGGGATATATTATTAATAGAATGGATATATAATTGGATAATAAGAGTGTGAGAGTGTAAGCTGCTTAGAGAAGCAGCGTGCAGCAAACATGTTTACTACGTGTGGAGAGTGTCTGAGGTTTTTCCCATCATGCACTCTAATGGATTTCAATCGCTGTCATTCTGACTTTTTTATGGGGCTTGGACATTTTTCATAATATCCACAAAGTTCAGTGAGCACCTTTATGTTAGTTGCATTTTTATGTATTTCTTTTTTTTGCACCATGACTAGGGAAGGTTGTTTGGGTTGTGTCATATAAGTAAATGCTGTGCTGTTAAGGTTAGTTACTCACATTGTCAGCAAGGTGGCAGCAGATCAGTAGCATTCTAAAAGCTGCGGTGTATTTCAAACAAATTTGTAGTTTATCGGCATGATGTTTTAATTGAAGTCAAAATCCAAACAGTTGTTCTTTGTCTTATTTTGAAACATTTCCTGAACATTCCATGAAGATCCACCCAGAACTTGTTGAGTTACGTTGCTACCTGACTTAGTGAGTGACTCCTACACCAGGTAACAATTACAGCGCTATTATGCATACAAATAATCGTGATAATAATAATAATTATATTTGTTTAAAAAAAATGAGTACATTTAAAGGATTATTTTGTTATTGAAATGTTGAGTCATTGAAGTGAAAATGAAAAAAGTATTGTGTTAAAATACAATAACTGTGTTGTGTTTCAATGACATCAAGCACGCCTACATTTGTATTTGTGGAATATTTACTTGGAATTGTTTGAATGACATCAGCAAACATTCTGAAAGTCAGCATTTGTCTGCTCACCAACTCTCTGCTGGGTAAACGCTTGCCCTCATTCAGGTGTGTCTTGAGGGTGTGGCACGCTGACAGCATGCCCTCTGAGAACTTGTACCTTTACACACACACACACACACACACACACACACACACACACACGGTGGTCAAAGTGGCGAGTCGCGACATAAGAAGGGGCGCCCAAAAGCCCAGAATACCTTTTGGTGATTTGGGACTTTGGGGAGCCTTTGGTTGCCTTAGTGGTGGCGCTCTTGAGCCGTCTGGGCGGTGCCACATCCTGAGGAGACTTCCTGATTGGCCCTCGCTCCGCCTCCTTTTTGTCACGTGACACAGGGTTCAACCTTTTTGCCAGAAACAGAATGATTACGAGGAGATGAAGTAAAGATTGTGTGTGAACGCTCAACTGAAATAAGATGAATGTAGAAATGGTTTGAATGTTGAAGAGCTGACGCTAAGCTAACATGCTATTGGAATGTAGAAATGGTTTGAAAGTTGAATAGCTGATGCTAAGCTAACATGCTATTGGAATGTAGAAATGGTTTGAAAGTTGAAGGAGTTTTAAGGTATAATCTTGTCAGGGAGGTGAAGAGCAGAAGCTGTGCTGAATGCTAAATGTAGCTACAGTTAAGAGTTAGCATACAGTTAAGAGTTAGCATACTTCAAGACGTTACAAAGAATTTATGGGTTTTGGCCGTAAATATATTACATTAGCGTCAATGTGAGCATAACAAGTTAGCATGCTAACAAGGAAGCAAATAGCACTCTTCTAACATGGCGTCAAGGAACAAAATTCGTAATTATTAGGTTAAAACGTAGAAAATTAGCTAAAATGCTAGCATGCTAACATTTTATGCTAACTTTAGCAGCGTACCTATAATCTGGCGACCTGAAGCAAAATCTATGATTATTAGGTTGAACTTACAAAATTAGCTAAAAATGCAAGCTTAAAATATTAGCATATTAACATTAGCATGCAAACAGGGGAAAAAGTAGTACACTTCTAAGATGGAGCCAAGTCATACAATCCATGACTGTTAGGTCCTAAAGTATCCTAAAGTATGCTAACAGGGGAACAGCTAGCATGTTTTTCAGATGGCACCAAGTAACAAAGTCCATGATTATTCAGTTAAAAAGTACAGAATTAGCCAAATGTTAGCATTTTAACATTAGCATGCTTACAGGGAATCAGCTTGCATAAAAATCAGACGATATCAAGTAACCAAATCCTTGCTTAGTAGTTTCAAAACCAGACAATTAGCTAAAATGCCAGCAC